>NC_066561.1:496046-549509 GCF_024679095.1 Eriocheir sinensis
ATAGAAAGAGAGGCAGCATGGCGGCGGAAATTAAGAGGTAGAAGACTATCAGTAAGAGGAGGAGAACTGATGAGACAGATAGCCTTACGGCCGTACCATAAGGCAGCCCCTAAACCTTCCTCTTCCTCTTCCCTTAAACGGTGTCCCCTTTCTGCCGGATACTATAAAGTGATCTCGGCCCCTTCCTCCGTTAGGGCTTCTTCCGAGTTGGGTTGGTAGCCTCTGTAAACATCTATACACGGAAATATTGATAATTGAAGCATTTTACATATATTAGTGTAATCATACATATTTTTCAATGTATAATCACGAAGAAAATGGTTGATTGAAAGGCAAATATAGGTATAACTGGGAACAGAGCGTGAGTGATAGGGTTGGCTTCCCTGCGCGGCCCGTGTTTCCACTAGGCCTACGAGAGGGGCGGCCCAGGGGATTGGGGGTGACGTCAGCACCCCTTGGTTTCCACCTCTCTCCACGCACACAGCCAGGAGTCCACATGTGCCCGGCGTTATCACTTCTCTGCCCCTCGCTACCATCCCGTCAAGCAAGGAGCCGTTAGATATGTGCTCGAGCCCCATCGGAGCTATAGGAAAAGACTACCTAGCTCCTTGAGTTGACCAAGGAGGCGTGTTGACACGGCAACTCGGCAAGGGTTAAAAATCATGATACAACCCTAAAGTCTTAACCCGGTAGCAGCGACGGGCCAAATTTGTGCCATGATATAAACCCCCCAAAATAGATGATGCATAAACTGATTGATTATTAGGGCGGTCTGTCTTGGCGCCTCAACTTCGGGGTCATTTGGCGCCGAATCTAATACTAATTACTTATAAAAAAACTATATAAGCTTAAAATTAAAAACGTGATAAAACCAACACTAATAAAACTATAAAACCAGTTAAAATTTAAACCATGATAAAATACAACAATATAAGGCCAATAAAAACTAGAGAAGGTTGAGAACGCCAGCCTTTTGTAGGAAGCCATAAACGTCTTGTCCCCCAAAAGATAATACATATGATCACAAATGCTTTGATATGTATTATAAAATGGTTTGTGTGAGGGGTGATTTTTTCTCATTTTTCTCGCATGGAGGGACCATTAAGAAACATGATTCCCGCTGCTACAGGGTTAAACAACATTTTAAATAATTTATTTAAAAAAAATTTGCAGATTCATATTAGATCAAATACGTTTTATTATAATTCCTGGATCATTTATTACTATATTAATGAGAGAAATGCAGAATTGACGCATAAAATATGCGAAAGGGCTCACGAAGATGTGCCCATCTCGACCCCTTGCCAGATTCCAACAATTTCGCCCCTCAACACCTTTCCTTCGCTTGCGGAGCGGGCCCCTCGAAGATTATGGTATGAGAAATTGGCCGAAGAGCTTCTATAGTCGAGGAGGCTGCCTTATGGTACGGCCGTTAGACTCCACTCTGTCCAAGAGAGCTATGTGAGTGGAGCTCCCCCACAAGTGAGATGCATACTCCATACGAGGGCGGACAATGCCCCTGTATATGGATAGCAACTGTGCAGGGGAGAAGAACTGGCAGAGACGATACAGAACGCCCAACCTCGAGGAAGCTGATTTAGTGAGAGAGGAGATGTGAAGTTTCGAGTTAAGATTTTGAGTTAAGGATAGACCGAGGATGTTTAGTGTTGAAGATGGTGACAGCTGAGTGTTGTCGAAGAATAGGGGATAGGTGTTTGGAAGATTGTCGAGTTGATAGGTGGAGAAATTGAGTTTTTGAGGCATTGAAGGACACAAGGTTCCTTTTACCCCAATCGGAAATGATAGTAAGGTCTGAGGTTAAGCGTTCTGCAGCCTCCATCCTGGAATCATGTAATTCCTGTTGAGAGGGTCTTCTGTTGAAAGAAGTTGAATAATGCAGAGTAGAGTAATCAGCCTATGAGTGGATAGGACAGTTTGTTATGGAAAGAAGATCATTGATGAATAACAGGAAGAGAGTGGGTGATAGGACAGAGCCCTGTGGAACACCACTGTTAATAGGTTTATGAGAGGAACAGTGACCGTCTACCACAGCAGAGATAGAACGGCCGGAAAGGAAACTCGAAATAAAGGAACAGAGAGAAGGATAGAATCTGAAAGAGGGCAGTTTAGAAAGCAAAGACTTGTGCCAGACTCTATCGAAGGCTTTCGATATGTCTAGCGCAAATGAGAAAGTTTCACCGAAACGGCTAAGAGAGGATGACCAAGAATCAGTTAAGAGAGCAAGAAGATCGCCAGTAGAACGCCCCTTGCGGAACCCATACTGTCGGTCAGATAGAAGATTAAAAGTGGAAAGGTGCTTTTGAATCTTCCGGTTAAGGATTGATTCAAAAGCTTTAGATAGACAGGAAAGTAAAGCTATAGGGCGGTAGTTTGAGGGATTGGAACGGTCACCCTTCTTAGGCACAGGCTGTACGAAGGCGTACTTCCAGCAGGAAGGAAAGGTAGATATTGATAGGCAGAAGTGAAAGAATTTGATCAGGCAGGGTGTCAGCACGGAAGCACAGTTTTTAAGGACAATAGGAGGCACTCCATCAGGTCCATAAGCCTTCTGAGAGTTGAGGCCAGAGAGGGCATAGAAGACATCATTAAGAAGAATCTTAATAACAATCATAAAGGAGTCGGAGGGGGGATGAGTAGGAGGAATATGCCCAGAATCGTCCAGAGTGGAGTTGTTACAGAAAATTTGAGCGAAGAGTTCAGCCTTAGAGATAGAAGAGACGGCAGTGCTGCCGTCTGAGTTAAGAAGAGGCGGGAAAGAGGAAGAAGTGAAATTGGAGGAAATATTTTTGGCTAAGTGCCAGAAGTCTCTGGAAGTATTAAAGAAAACAAGATGTTGACATTTGCTATGGATAAAGGAGTTTTTGGTAAGTCGAAGAATAGATTTGGCACGATTCCGGGCTGAAATGTAAAAGTCATTGTTAGCAGGAGTTCGAAGGCTCTGGTACCTTTTGTGAGCTGCCTCTCTATCTTTGACAGCACGAGAACAAACGTGATTAAACCAAGGCTTTTTAGCATTTTACACCACAGTTTATTCACACTCTGCGAGTTTCGCCTCGCTAACTTGTCTAATACGCGTATCAAGCGGGTACTGAACATGGGGGAGGGAAAGGCTCTCAGAGCTGCGACTGGTCGCTATTGATGTACAAAGACTACCTCTTAATAAATGATCCAGCTCTGGGCCAGGATGATTTACATGATTATGTCACTGAATTGAGAATGTGGAGATCCATTGGTCTTCTGTACCTAAAAGTTCCTTGCCAAATGATGTACTTGATACATATGAGCAGTGCTCACAAAATCATCCTGTTACAAAGAAATTATTACTTATTTATGCCACTTTGCCCATTCATCTGTGGTGCCAGACACACAGTGCCTCACCACCGTCTCCCAAGTGATTTTAACCCACACTCCATGACTCCCTCTTCCTCGCCTCATGTGTAAGCCCCACAGCCCTGCCTCCTCTCCTTCCGTGTGGTGTCAGCCATACAGCCTCCCGTTCCTTCTCAGGATATGTCAGCTTCACATGCAGCTATTACCTCACTCCTATAATGTGTCAGCCTCACAGTCCCCTCCTCCCCCATAGCCCCTAAGGTAGCGTTAGCCCCACAGTCCATAGGGTGGTGTCAGCCCCATATACCATAAGGTGGTGTCAGCCCCATACATCATTGGGTGGTGTCAGCCCTATTCACCAAAAGGCGGTGTCAGCCTGAAGTCCAGTGGCCCCACAATTCTTAGGTTAGTGTCAGCCCCACAGTCGAAGGGTAGTGTCAGTCCCACTGTTCCCGCCCTCTCCCGTGGTGTGTCAGCCCCACAGCCCCCAACTCCATCCCGAGGTGTGTCAGCGAAACAGACCCACTCCCTCCCGCGTTGTGTCAGCCCCACAGCCCAGCTCCCTCCCGCGCTGTGTCAACCCCACAGCCCAGCTCCCTCCCGCGGCGTGTCAGCCTCACGGCGCCTCTTCCTCCCCAGTCTTCCGCGTCGCCGGAGGAGCTGCATGACCAGCTGCTTGGCCTCATCATCGAAAGGGACAACGTGAAGGAGGCGTCCCGCCTGCTGTGTAAGGGAGCCCCCATCGAGTCCGTCGCCAGTGGTGGCAACTCACCTCTCAGACTGGCCGTGATACTTGACCGCTGCCGCACGACCAACCTGCTGCTGGCGTGCGGCGCAATGCTTCCTGCCAACTTGCTGCAGGATGCCTGGCAGAGCCCTGACGTGACCTCCGGGGTGCTGGCCGCCCTCACCGCCGTGAGTACTTCCCTCGCTGTCCTGCTGGAGAGAGAGAGAGAGAGAGAGAGAGAGAGAGAGAGAGAGAGAGAGAGAGAGAGAGAGAGAGAGAGAGAGAGAGAGAGAGAGAGAGAGAGAGAGAGAGAGAGATTTACATACAAATTCAGACCACACAGACCCTATGGTCCAGACTAGGTGGTCTGTCCTTAAACTTTAGTGCTCCTACATTAATAAGATGGCTCCAAAACTTTGCATTTCTACTTCAGTAAATATTAAGTTGAAGGAAGTGTCTGTCGAGCTTGTTTTTAAAGGAGTCAATCGTGTTACACTGGACCACAGGAGGGAGCTTATTCCATTCTTGCGCTACAACTTTGGTGAAAAATTTGGTGCAGTTTGAATTTACTTGTTTACATTTAAGTTTTGTGGCATTATTCCTCGTTCGCAGTGTCATCGATCATACACAATTTTAATATGTCCACATTCGTAGACATTAAGTATTTAAAAAAAATCGATCAATTTTACACATAAACGAAGTTTCTCAAGAGAGAACATATTAAGGGTTTAGGACCTCTCGTCGTAAGATTTGTTGCGCAAGGAGGGGATCCTTTTTGTTGCCCGAAGTTGAACATCTTTTAATTTAGCAATGTCCTTTGCATGGTAGGGAGACCAAAACTATACCGCATATTCTAAATGGGGTCTGACTAAATATTGTAAAGCGGGAGTATTATTTCTTTATTTTTTAATAAAAAGTTTATTTTAATGTCCTAACATTATGTTCGCTTTATTTGCTGCATCGATGAATGCATTCACCAGTCATTCAGTGGGGGCATACGCCGGGGGGCGCGTCGCCTCACCAACCTTACGACGCCAAGCTCCATGCATGCTCCCTTCCCATCCTGAGTACATCCTGGCACAATCTATCGACTTGCTCAAGCCACGATCTCCGTGGGCGTACCCTTGGCCTCCTTCACTCAGGATTGTCTCATATAAAGACAACCCGATGACCACGTGCCCGTATAGTCGGAGCTGGCGTTGACGGACTAAAGAGGTAATTTATGTCGAATCAATCTCACGGAGTCGCCGGTTTGACACAAAGCCATTCCATCGATATCCTATGATTCTGCAAGATAGAGAGGCAGCTCACAAAAGGTACCAGAGCCTTCGAACTAATGCTAACCATGAACTTTACATTTCTGCCCGGAAACGTGCCAAATCTATTCTACGACTAACCAAAAACTCTTTCATTAATAGAAAATGCCAAAACCTTGCTTTCTCTAACTCTTCCCGTGACTTCTGGCATCTAGCCAAAAACATCTCCAACTTTACTTCTTCATCTTTCCCTCCACTCCTCAGTCCTGACGGCAACATTGCCGTCTCACATATCTCTAAGGCTGAACTCTTCTCTCAAACTTTTTCTAAAACCTTCACTCTGGACGATTCTGGGCATATTCCTCCTACTCATCCCCCCTCTGACTCTTTTATGCCTGTTATTAAGATTCTTCAAAATGATGTTTTCTATGCCCTCTCTGTCCTCAATCCTCAGAAGGCTTAGGGACCTGATGGAGTGCCTCCTATTGTCCTTAAAAACTGTCCATACGTGCTGTCACCCTGCCTGGTCAAACTCTTTCGCCTTTGCCTGTCAACATCTACCTTTCCTTCCTGCTGCGAGCATGCCTTCATACAGCCTGTGCCTAAGAAGGGTGACCGCTCCAATCCCTCAAACTACCGTCCTATAGCTTTACTTTCTTGTCTATCTAAAGCTTTTGAATCAATCCTTAACCGGAAGATTCAAAAGCACCTTTCCACTTCTGACCTTCTATCTGATCACCAGTATGGGTTCCGCAAAGGGCGTTCTACTGGTGATCTCCTTGCCTTCCGAACTGACTCTTGGTCATTCTCTCTTAGCCGTTTCGGTGAAACCTTTGCTATTGCGCTGGACATATCAAGAGCTTTTAATAGGGTCTGACACAAATCTTTGCTTTCCAAACTACCCTCCTACGGTTTCTATCCTTCTCTCTGTACCTTTATCTCCAGTTTCCTTTCTGACCGTTCTATTTCTGCTGTGGTAGACGGTCACTGTTCTTCCCTTAAATCTATTAATAGTGGTGTCCCACAGGGTTCTGTCCTATCTCCTAATCTCTTTCTGTTGTTCATTGATGATCTTCTTTTCAAAACGAACTGTCCTATCCATTCTTGCGCCGATGACTCCACTCTGCATTACTCAACAGGAACATCACAACAGGAACTTAACGATTCAAGGCTGAAGGCAACAGAAAGCATAGCCTCAGACCTTACTATTATTTCCTATTGGGGCAAGAGGAACCTGGTGTCATTCAACGCCTCAAAAACACAGTTTCTCCACCTATCCACTCGACACAATCTTCCAAACAACTATCCCCTATTCTTTGACAACACTCAGCTATCACCTTCAACACTAAATATCCTCGGTCTATCCTTAACTCAAAATCTCAACTGGAAACTTCATATCTCATTTCTTACTAAATCAGCTTCCTCGAGGCTGGGCGTTCTGTACCGTCTCCACCAGTTCTTCTCTCCCGCACAGTTGCTATCCATTTACAGGGGCCTTGTCCGCCCTCGTATGGAGTATGCATCTCACGTGTGGGGGGGCTCCACTCACACAGCTCTCCTTGACAGAGTGGAGTCAAAGGCTCTTCGTCTCATCAGCTCTCCTCCTCATACTGACAGTCTTCTACCTCTTAAATTCTGTCGCCATGTTGCCTCTCTTCTATCTTCTATCGATATGTTCATGCTGACTGCTCTTCTGAACTTGCTAACTGCATGCCTCCCCCCCCTCCCGCGGCCCCGCTGCACACGACTTTCTACTCATGCTCATCCCTATACTGTCCAAACCCCTTATGCAAGAGTCAACCAGCATCTTCACTCTTTCATCCCTCACGCTGGTAAACTTTGGAACAATCTTCCTTCATCTGTATTTCCTCCTGCCTACGACTTGAACTCTTTCAAGAGGAGGGTATCAGGACACCTCTCCTCCCGAAATTGACCTCTCTTTTTGGACACTCTTTTGACCTCTATTCAGGAGCAGTAAGTAGCGGGCTTTTTTTCTTTACGCCCTTGAACTGTCTCCTTAGCTGTAAAAAAAAAAAAAAGGCATCAATCCGCCTCTCCAAGTCCCCATTTAGCGTCTATGTCTCACACCCATAGAGTAAGACAGGGAGCACCAGGGACTTGAAGATCCGGTCTTTGTCCTTCTGCACATGTTTCGACAACGTTATATACTCGTGTTGAGCGAGTCCATAACACCGTGGACCAAGCCAATCCGCCGTAAGACTTCCTGGTGAGACTCACCGTTGTTATGAACTACGCTACCAAGATACGTGGTTATGAACTACGCTACCAAGATACGTGAAACTTTCTAAGATCTCAATGTCCTCGCCACACGTATTCACAGACTGCTCTGTTTCATCCAGCAAGCCTTCAAACACCTGTACCTTGGTCTTGGCCCAGGAGACCTGAAGTCCCAAGGTCTTCGCCTCCTCGTGCAGTGCCTCGAGAGCCATCACCAAAACCTCCAGTGACTCCGCCAGGATAACTGCATCATCGGCAAAAACAAGATTTGTGACCCTGGTATTGCCAATGGATGCAGTGAAGGTTAATTGTATTTTATGGTAACAAGGGTTCTTACTGTGTTGGTTGCTGGGTTTGTAACTAGAACTCCATTCAAGGCGAGGCATTGAGAATTTTTTTTTTTTTTTTTTTTTTTACAGCAAAGGAGACAGCTCAAGGGCACAAAAAAGTAAACATTAATAAAAAAAAAAGCCCGCTACTCGCTGCTCCTAAAAAGAATCCAAAGAGGTGGCCGAAAGATAAGTCAGTTTCGGGAGGAGAGGTGTCCTGATACCCTCCTCTTGAAAGAGTTCAAGTCGTAGGCAGGAGGAAATACAGATGAAGGAAGATTGTTCCAGAGTTTACCAGCGTGAGGGATGAAAGAGTGAAGATGCTGGTTAACTCTTGCATAAAGGGTTTGGACAGTATAGGGATGAGCATGAGTAGAAAGTCGAGTGCAGCAGGGGCCGCGGGAGGGGGGGAGGCATGCAGTTAGCAAGTTCAGAAGAGCAGTCAGCGTGGAAATATCGATAGAAGATAGAAAGAGAGGCAACATTGCGGCGGAGTTTAAGAGGTGAAGACTATCAGTATGAGGAGGAGAGCTGATGAGACGAAGAGCCTTTGCCTCCACTCTGTCCAGAAGAGCTGTGTGAGGAGCCCCCCCACACATGAGATGCATAGTCCATACGAGGGCGGACAAGGCCCCTGTATATGGACAGCAACTGTGCAGGGGAGAAGAACTGGCGGAGACGGTACAGAACGCCCAGCCTCGAGGAAGCTGATTTAGTAAGAGATGAGATATGAAGTTTCCAGTTGAGATTTTGAGTTAAGGATAGACCGAGGATGTTTAGTGTTGAGGAAGGTGATAGCTGGGTGTTGTCAAAGAATAGGGGATAGTTGTTTGGAAGATTGTGTCGAGTGGATAGGTGGAGAAACTGTGTTTTTGAGGCGTTGAAGGACACCAGGTTCTTCTTGCCCCAATCGGAAATAATAGTAAGGTCTGAGGCTAAGCGTTCTGCAGCCTCCAGCCTTGAGTCGTTAAGTTCCTGAAGGGTGGGTCTTCTATTAAAAGAAGTTGAATAATGCAGAGTGGAATCATCGGCGTAGGAATGGATAGGACAGTTCGTTTTGGAAAGAAGATCATCAATGAACAACAGAAAAGAGTGGGAGATAGGACAGAACCCTGTGTGACACCACTGTTAATAGATTTAGGGGAAGAACAGTGACCGTCTACCACGGCAGAAATAGAACGGTCAGAAAGGAAACTGGAGATAAAGGTACAGAGAGAAGGATAGAAACCGTAGGAGGGTAGTTTAGAAAGCAAAGATTTGTGCCAGACCCTATCAAAAGCTTTTGATATGTCCAGCGCAATAGCAAAAGTTTCACCGAAACGGCTAAGAGAGGATGACCAAGAGTCAGTTAAGAAGGCTAGGAGATCACCAGTAGAACGCCCCTTGCGGAACCCATACTGGCGATCAGATAGAAGGTCAGAAGTGGAAAGGTGATTTTGAATCTTACGGTTAAGGATTGATTCAAAAGCTTTAGATAGACAAGAAAGTGAAGCAATAGGACGGTAGTTTGAGGGATTGGAGCGGTCACCCTTCTTAGGTACAGGCTGTGTGAAGGCATACTTCCAGCAAGAAGGAAAGGTAGATGTTGACAGGCAGAGGCGAAAGAGTTTGACCAGGCAGGGTGACAGCACGGAGGCACAGTTTTTAAGGACAATAGGAGGCACTCCATCAGGTCCATAAGCCTTCTGAGGATTGAGGCCAGAGAGGGCATAGAAAACATCATTTTGAAGAATCTTTATAACAGGCATAAAGGAGTCAGACGGGGGATGAGTAGGAGGAATATGCCCAGAATCGTCCAGAGTGGAGTTTTAGAAAAGTTTGCGAGAAGAGTTCAGCCTTAGAGAGAGATGAGACGGCAGTGTTGCCGTCAGGACTGCGGAGTGGAGGGAACTATGACGAAGTGAAGTTGGAGGAGATCGTTTTGGCTAGATGCCAGAAGTCACGGGAAGAGTTAGAGAAAGCAAGGTTTTGACATTTTCTATTAATGAAAGAATTTTTGGTTAGTCGGAGAATAGATTTGGCACGATTTCGGGCAGAAATGTAAAGTTCATAATTAGCATTAGTTTGAAGGCTCTGGTATCTTTTGTGAGCTACCTCTCTATCATTGACAGCACGAGAACAAGCGTGATTAAACCAAGGCTTTTTAGCGTGAGGAGTAGAGAAAGAACGAGGAATGTATGCCTCCATTCCAGAGACAATCACCTCTGTGATGCGCTGAGCACACACAGAGGGTCTCTATCCTGGAAGCAATAATCATTCCACGGGAAATCGGAAGAAGTACATCCTCAGGTCGTCCCACCGAGCTGAAGCAAAATGCCAGAAGCATCGCCTCTTCGGTGGGTCCAGAGGATGTACAGGAGCGATAGGACAGGATGCAGAAATAAGATTGTGATCGGAGGAGCCCAACGGAGAGAACAGTTTGACAGAATAAGCAGAAGGGTTTGAGGTAAGGAAGAGGTCTAGAATGTTGGGCCGATCTCCAAGACGGTCAGGAATACGTGTAGGGTGCTGGACCAACTGCTCTAGGTCGTTGAGGATAGCAAAGTTGTAGGCTTGTTCACCAGGATGGTCAGTGAAAGAGGATGAAAGCCAAAGCTGGTGGTGAACATTGAAATCTCCTAGAATGGAGATTTCAGCGAAGGGAGAGTGGGTCAAGATGTGCTCCACTTTAGAATTCAAATAGTCAAAGAATTTTACATAGTTGGTAGAGTTAGGTGAGAGATAAACAGCACAGATGTATTTAGTAATAGAATGACAGTGAAGTCTTAACCAGATGGTGGAAAATTCAGAAGAGTCAAGGTCGTGGGCACGAGAGCAAGTGATGTCGTTGCGCACGTAGGCGCAACATCCAGCTTTGGATTGAAATTTAGGATAGAGATAGTAGGAGGGAACAGAGTAGAGATTGCTGTCAGTAGCCTCAGAAACCTGTGTTTCGGTAAGGAAGAGAAGGTGAGGTTTAGAGGAGGAGAGATGTTCCACAGAATGAAAATTAGAGCGAAGACCGCGAATGTTGCAGAAATTGAGAAGAAAGAGGTTCGAGGAGTTATCAAGACACCTCTCGGGTCGGCAGCCAGAAGGGGAGTCCTCCCTGGGGGAATTTGTGGTCCCCCCCCCAGGCGGGGACTCCGAGGCATTGCTTAATTGAGCCATTTTGAATTTTGAATTTTGGAAAAAGGTGTATATGTTATGTGAATGTAGTGTGGTGTGGATAAAGAGAGGATCTGTCTTTAGAGAGCATGCTGAACTACTCTCCGGTGTTGGTGAGACAATAGGGAAACGGTTAGTGAGGACATGGGAAGGGTCTTTGGAGGGCTTCAGCTCCCTTCTCACCTCCCATATATACCATACTTGATCAAGTTGGCAGTAGGGTGCCGGCCTCCATGGCACTTACTTGGGAATAAAGCACTTCTTCGAGACGCCGTTTTGCTCGACCGTGACTGGTGGCAGCGGGAAACTACGATATTACGGACTCTACGCCCGCACCCCGCCTTCCGGGGCGTTTCATGCTCACTACACCCTCGTTGAGGATGCCAACGTCTTGCGAGGGGTGAAAGTGTGGGATAAGCCGGACTACCGGGCTGTCATGCTACGCCTTCGTCTACGGGGACGGACGGCTGCCTACGTAGAGCAACAAGTGCAGCTGAACACAGAATGGGGGAAGGACGACACCAACATACTGGACCGCCTGTCGTCGAGGTTCATTACCGCTGACGCTATCGAAATCAGGATTCTGCACTTCGACCTCCTCGATAGGCTCGGGACGGCTCGTTTCTTCTCCGTACTCAATGCAAATTCAGGGCACCACCAAATGCCCATGGACAAGAGGGACAGTGCTGTGTCTGCGTTCGTGGTGCCTCGGGGGCATTACGAGTGGGCAGGGAGGAACCCGTTCGGGTTAACAGTGGCTGGGTGTTCGTTCCAGCGGATGATGTTTACCATACATGGGGAATGTGACTACATCGATGCCCTCTGCTACCTAGACGACATCCTGATCTGGGGCGAGATATGGACCAAACACAACGATGGACTACGTAAAGTCCTGGCCAAGATAAGGAATGCCGGGCTCAAGTTAGCACCTAGAAAGTGCCGTTTCGGAGTCCGTAGGGTAGAATATATTGGCGCAGACGCGCAGTTGTGGGTGATGGGATGCTTAGTATGAGTAAACAAAGAGTGAACGATCTGAAAACAGTTCCGAGGCCAACAACAATACGTGACCTCAGGAGGGCTCTCGGTGGGTTCTCATACGTGCAGCGCTGGTTACCAGGCATGGCAGAGACAGCTAAGCCGCTCTATAAAGCCCTGGACAAGAACCCTCACCAAAGACTGGTTTGGACTAAGGAGATGGGCACTTATTTCAGAATCTCAAGTCGTAGGTAGCACATGCAGCTTCTTTAAACCTCACGGAATACAAGAAGCGCTTCGTGCTTGTGACAGACGCAAGCGATGTTGGGACAGGTGCGATGCTTGTAAACAGATGGACGATTGCTTCCGGTTGCATTTTTCCACCATACCCTCACCCCGGCGGAGAGACGTTATTCAGCGACCGAAAAGGAATTTTTGGCGGTGATCGTTGCAATAAAAGGATTAAGGATTTACCTGTACTTCTCCCAGTTTTTTTTTTTTTTTTAATTCGCTGCGTATTGCGCCGGTAGGCTCTCTCACCGATGGGTCCTGATGGTCGGCCCAGCCCATTGTGGCGCAGGCGAGTGTTTTTAGTGGCGTCATCTTGTTTTGGCTCATACTGCCCCCCGTAGCTCATCTTTGAGCCTCTTTTTGGAGAGGTTGTCTAGAGTCCGGGTTGATAGATGGTCTTCAGGGCAGCATGTGAGTAGTCTTAGGCCACTCGGCGGTGACTGAAAAATCCCAGCTGTGTGGCGGCTAGGATTCAAACCCGCGTCCCTCCTGGATCTTCTGGACGCGGCGCGGGCACGCTAACCACTCAGCCACCGCCTCCCCATCTGATCACAGATTACCGGGCTCTCCGCTGGTTCAACTCTCTCGATGTAAGTGAAGAACGGGGTAGAAGAGGGAGATGTATCGATTTTCTACAACAGTTCGACATCACCCCGATACACAAGGCTGGCCGTAGTCCACCCGTGTCTATAGCGGATTACCTGTGCAGAATAGCTTTAGGCGAAGAAAGAGAAGGAACTTCGGCTGGGGCGGTCAGCACTACAACTTGTCTCGACAGCATGTTCTGGGACGTGACAGATATTCTATATTTGATAGATGGATATGCATATTCGGGCTACCGTGCACTCTCTCCTCTGACAGAGGTATGCATTTTACCTCCGAGATGTTCCAGGCAGTTTGTCGCGAAGCACGTATCCAGCAGCGGCTTGGCTCACCCTACCACCCCCGCAGCCGGGCTCAGGTGGAGAGGCAGAACCAGTTGATGGATAACCTTCGGTGCCTATGTACGAACAACATCGACCAGTGGCCTGAAATGGTGCCCCATCTGCAGTTCAGCCACAACTCCTCGACGGAAGAGTCACAACACCAGCTAGTGTTTGGTATCCCCGCCAGATGACCGGAAGATGTAATCGACCGCGAAGTATGTCATGGTGACCCCGATTGTTACGTTCCAGACCGGAGTGATGCAGAGGCAGCGCGAAGACTAGTGCAAGAGAAAACGAGGAAAACCCAGAGGGCGGTGCGGACAGCGAAGGAAAGGATTGCCCTGGCACAAAGGAAGGTGGGAAAGCTCGTACGCCTCAAGCTCTCCAATGCAGAGCGACGCTTCAGGGGGGTAAGAAAATCGCCCCTTACCTGTCTTGCCGTTACCGCGTCATCAAGGTGTCGAGGGGAGGATGGTCTTATCAGGTCATCCCCGAGGATGAACCAAAGGGCCGAGTGAAAGTGTGTCACTACGACACAAAACCCTACTCCTGGGAGGCGCCATACGCCAAGACGCAACCTCCCCTCAGGGACGCTGGGGACGGCACACGCCCACCTCTTCGACGGTCGACACGAAACAGACAGCCTCCGGGAAGATTACAAGTCGACCCCCGCCGAACTGCGTATGGGTTCGAGCGGGAGGAACACTACGACGACGAGACTGATGAAGACGACGATGAGTATAACGTACATTATGTCAGCGATTGTGATAACTGAAGATTTTTGAGACGTGGGGAGTGAGGGTTAAATATTATGGTAACAAGGGTTCTTACTGTGTTGTTTGCTGGGTTTGTAACTTGAACTCCATTCGATCCGAGGCATTGAGATTAGAGATACTTGATCAAGTTGGCAGTAGGGTGCCTGCCTCAGGGTGCCGGCCTCCATAGTACTTATTTGGGAATAAAGCACTTCTTCGAGATGCCGTTTTGCTCGACCTTGATTATGCCCCGCAATGACTCTGCCTAGTACCCAGTCCATACAAGTGTTGAAAAGTGATGGGAGAAGGACACAGCCCTGTCTCACTCCCGCATTCACAGGAAAGAAGCTCGACAAGCCTCCACCACCACCCCCCCCGCACACGCACACACACACACACACACACACACTCACACACACACTTCACAGTACTCTCTGTCCCAGAATACAGACCAGTTAGAATCCAATAGTCCTCGCTGACATCCCACGAAGTCGCAGGAGTTACCAGAGTGCCTCGCAATGCACTGAATCAAACGCATTCTTGAGATCGACCTAGGCTGCAAACATCGTCGGCCGAAACTCACGTCGGAGCTCCACCAGTACGCGAAGAGCTAGGATACGGTCAGTTGTTGACTTACCAGGCGTGAAGTCGGACTGTTCACGTAACTGCAGCTTCAACAGCTAGCTGCGAATTCCTATCAGCAATAGATGGGCAAACACCTTGTCTGGCACTCAGAGCAGTGTAAGTCCTGTCGGTCCCCTTTCCCTTTCCAGATAGGGGCGACCAACCCCCTCTTCCAGTTAGAGGAATGGTATCAGAGTGCCATACGGCAGTAAAGACCGCATGCAACCCGCGGACCATGGCCTCACCTCCAGCTATGAGCAGCTCCGCACTAATGATACAGGTGCCAGGGGCCTTTCCACCCCTCATCTTTGCCACAGGCTCTCTGACCTCGGCCAGAGAGGGGTGGGTTTTCGTCGATGGGTGGATCAGCATTCGCCACCTGCAACCCAGCAACTGGAAGCTGCCCACGTGGAGGGTCCGCCGTGTACAACTGCTCAAAGTACTCAGCCCAACGAGCCCTCTCCCCATCCATGTCCAACACGAGGTAGCCATCAGGTGTTCAGATAGCGCTCACCTGAGAAGAAGACTTGGAGCGGAGCTTCTTCAGGGCTCAGTAATTAGGTCAGAGGTCATTCGCATCTAAATGACCCTCGACTTCCTCAGCGAGACCCCTGACATACCACTCCTTGTCTCTCCTCAGGAGAGTTCTCATTCCCAGCAAGTCTGGCAGCGCGACTCTCCTCAGGCTAGACATATCGAAAGCTTTCGATATGTCTAGCGCAACTGAGAAAGTTTCACCGAAACGGCTAAGAGAGGATGACCAAGAATCAGTTAAGAGAGTAAGAAGATCGCCAGTAGAACGCCCCTTGCGGAACCCATACTGGCGATCTGATAGAAGGTTAGAAGTGGAAAGGTGCTTTTGAATCTTCCGGTTAAGGATTAATTCAAAAGCTTTAAATAGACAGGAAAGTTAAGCAATATGGCGGTAGTTTGAGGGATTGGAACGGTCACCCTTCTTAAGCACAAGCTGTATGAAAGCATACTTCCAGCAGGAAGGAAAGGTAGATGTTGACAGGCAGAGGTGAAGAGTTTGACCAAACAGGGTGTCAGCACGGAGGCGCGGACGCTCTCCAATGCACTCCTTGGCAGCTTGCAGAGTCTCACGTTTGAAGGTATCCCACAGTTCTACAGGGTCCTCCAGGGTGCTGAGCACATCGAACCGATATGGGACAGTCACTGCATACTCCTGAGCACATGCCAGATCCTTCAGCCTCTCGAGATGGAACACAGTAGTGTTGCATCTCGAGATTCTTCTTGACCTGACATGAAGCTTGAATGTTGAAACAACAACCCTGTGGTCAGTTGCAAAGAACTCAGCACTCCGGTAAACTGTGCAGTTCTGAAGGATCATCTAACAAGTACTTACGAGGATGTGGTGAATCTCCTTAGCCACCCCTCCGGCAACGCTATACCAAGTGCAGCGGTGCATCTCTGGTCTCTGGTACCAGGAACCCGCAATTCTCAACATCCTGAATCTTGCAAGATTCAGGAGGAGAGATCTGTCAGTGCCAGTAGTAGCATTGAAATCGATTAGGACAATGAGTGTGTCCCGGGGAGGGCACTGGTCTAATACGGAGTCGAGTTTGGCGTTAGAAGACCTCCTTCTCTTCAGTTTCACGCATCTCAGTAGGAGCGTACACTGCAGCAAGAGACATGTAGCCCAATGTGTGCTTCAGCCTCACTTTCATTATTCGCTCATCAACCGGAGCAACCTCGACCAAAAATGGCAGCAGGTCCGGGACTTTTATTTGTTTTAAAACATTGGAGAGCATTTAGGATTTCATCGGTACTTATTACAAAATTATCATATCGATGCATTGCGGTGAGAATTTGAGGTTCGACGCGACTTTGACGTCAAGGTCCTTGACGCATTGAACACTTCTGAGTTTAACGCCACGCATTTCGTAATCGAACCTCTTACTTCTTGTTCCAACTTGGAGGACCTGGCACTTCTTATCTACATTAAGGGCATCTCCCAAGCTGAAATTTTATGCAAATCTTCTTGGAGGCTTTGTCTATCTTCGTCAATGAGAACCGAGTTACCAATATTTGTGTCGTCTGCAAATTTACTAATGAGATTATTGATTCAACGTCCACATCGTTGATGTAAATAATGAAGAGCACTTGGCCAAGAGCCGAGCTCTGAGGGACGCCACGAGTGGCTGGCGCCCACTCTGAGTAAAATCCGTCGAACACCACTCTTTGTTGTCTGTTGCTCAACCGATTCGCGATCCCTTTTTTATACGACAAAGGAGATAGTTCAAGGGCATAAAAAAAACAATAATGAAAAAAGGCCGCCACTTATTGCTCCTAAAAATAGTACAGAGGAGTGGCCGTAAGACAGGTCAATTTCGGGAGTAGAGGTGTCCTAATACCCTCATCTTGAAAGAGTTCAAGTCGTAGGCAGGAGGAAATACAGATTTTTTTTTTTTTTTTTTTACGTCGCTACCTGTTGCGCCGGTAGGCATCTTCCTGGTGGGGCCTGATGGTCGGCCCAAGGCTTCTTCCAGGTGGGGCCTGATGGTCGGCCCAGCCCGTTCTGGCGTAGGCGAGTGTTTATAGTGGCGCCATCTTGCATTGGCTCATGCTGCCCCCCGGAACTCGTTCTTGATTCGCTTGGACGGCTTCCTCTAGAGTCCGGGTTGATGGGTGGTCTTCAGGACAGCATGTGGGTAGTTTTAAGCCACTCGGCGGTGACTGAAAAATCCGAGTGGTAGCGTGGGGATTCGAACCCGCGTCGTCCATCACGCGGTGAATGTGGGTCCAGTACGCTACCACTTCGGCCACCGCCTACCAGAGTTTACCAGCGTGAGGGATGAGAGAGTGAAGATACTGGGTAACTCTTGCATAAGGGGTTTGGACAGTATAGGGATGAGCTTGAGTAGAAAGTCGTGTGTGGCGGGGCCGCGGGAGGGGGGGAGGCATGCAGTTAGCAAGTTCAGAAGAGTAGTCAGCGTGAAAATATCGATAGAAGATAGAAAGAGAGGGAACATGGCGGCGGAATTAAGAGGTAGAAGACTATCAGTAAGAGGAGGAGAGCTGATGAGACGAAGAACCTTAGACTCCACTCTGTCCAGAAGAGCTGTGTGCGTGGAGTCCCCCCACTCGTGAGATGCATACTCCATACGAGGGCGAACAAGACCCCTGTATATGGATAGCAACTGTGAGGGGGAGAAGAGCTGGCGGAGACGATACATAACGTCCAACCTCGAGGAAGCTGATTTAGTGAGAGAGGAGATGTGAAGTTTCCAGATTTTGAGTTAAGGATAGAGCGACGATATTTAATGTTGAAGAAGGTGACAGCTGAGTGTTGTCAAAGAATAGGGGATAGGTGTTTGGAAGACTGTGTCGAGTTGCTAGGTGGAGAAATTGAGTTTTTGAAGCATTGAAGGACACAAGGTTCCTTTTACCCCTATCGGAAATTATAGCAAGGTCTTGGGTTAAGCGTTCTACAGCCTCCAGCCTGGAGTCAAGCAATTCCTGCTGAGAGGGTCTTCTATTGAAAAAAGTTGAATAATGCAGAGTGGAGTCGTCAGCGTATGAGTGGAAAGGACAGTTTGTTATGGAAAGATCATTGATGAATAACAGGAAGAGAGTGGGTGATAGGACAGAGCTCTGTGGAACACCACTGTTGATAGGTTTAGGGAAAAAAGCCGGAAAGGAAACTGGAGATAAAGGAACAGAGAGAGGAATATAATCCGAAAGAGGGCAGTTTAGAAAGTAGAGTTGTGCCATACTTTATTGAAAGCTTTCGATATGTCTAACGCTAATGAGAAAGTTTCACCGAAACGGCTAAGAGAGGATGACCAATAATCAGTTAAGAGAGTAAGAAGATCGCCAGTAGAACGCCCCTTGCGGAACCCATACTGGTGATCAGATAGAAGGTTAGAAGTGGAAAGGTGCTTTTGAATTTTCCGGTTAAGGATTGATTCAAAAGCTTTAAATAGACGGGAAAGTTAAGCTATATGGCGGTAGTTTAGGGTAGGCGGTGGCTGAATGGTAGCGTGCTGGGCCCACATTCACCGCGTGATGGACGACGCGAGTTCGAATCCCCACGCTACCACCTCGGATTTTTCAGTCACCGCCGAGTGGCTTAAAACTACCCACATGCTGTCCTGAAGACCACCCATCAACCCGGACTCTAGAGGAAACCGTCCAAGCGAATCAAGAACGAGTTCCGGGGGGCAGCATGAGCCAATAGAAGATGGCGCCACTATATACAATTGCCTGCGACATGACGGGCTGGGGCCGACTACCATTTAGGCCCCTCAAGAAAAGCCTACCGGGGCTATAGGTGTACACGTAAAAAAAAAAAAAAAAGTTTGAGGGATTGGAACGGTCACCCTTCTTAGGCACAGGCTGTATGAAAGCATACTTCCAGCAGGAAGGAAAGGTAGATGTTGACAGGCAAAGGTGAAGAGTTTGACCAAGCAGGGTGTCAGCACGGAGGCACAGTTTTTTTAAGGACAATAGGTGGCACTCCATCAGACCCATAAGCCTTCTGAGGATTAAGGCCAGAGAGGGCATAGAAAACATCATTCGGAAGAATCTTAATAACAGCCATAAAGGAGTTAGAGGGGGGATGAGTAGCAGGAATATGCCCAGAATCGTCCAGAGTGGAATTTTTAGAGAAAGTTTGAGTTCAGCCTTAGAGATAGATGAGACGGCGGTGCTGTCGTCAGGGTAAGGAGAGAAGGGAAAGAGGAAGAAGTGAAATTGAAGGAGATATTTTTGGCTAGCTGCCAGAAGTCCCGAAAAGAAATAAAAAAAACAAAGTTTTGACATTTGCTATGGATGAAAGAGGTTTTGGTAAGTCGAAGAATAAATTTGGTACGATTCCGGGCGGAAATGTAAAGATCATGTTTAGCGGGAGTTCGAAGGCTCTGGTACCTTTTGTGAACTGCCTCTCTATCTTTGACAGCACGAGAACAAGCGTGATTAAACCAAGGCTTTTTAGCATGAGGAGTAGAGAAAGTACGTGGTGTACTTGAGCGTCAATACCTAGTAGCTTTAATTTGTAATTTGTGATGTGGAGCTTTGTCAAACGCTTTCTGGAAATCAAGATAGACTACGTCCAGTGATTTGATTACGTCATAAATTGACAAGAGGTTGATATAAAATTTCAATAGGTTTGATAGGCAGGATCTCTTGTTACGGAACCCATGTTGTGAATCATTAATTAATGAGTGGCTTTCAAGATAACTCACAATTTTGTCTCTAATTATGCTCTCGAGTAGCTTACCTACAACTAAAGTTAGACTAATGGACCTGTAATTACGAGGTATTTTTTATCTCCTTTCTTAAAAATCGGTTTTACGTTAGTCTTTATACCATCCGAAGGGACGATGCCTTGTCACAAGAACATATTGAATACGGTTGTGAGAGAGGAGAGTCTTCGCTCTTTGTTTCTTTACGTAGTATGGGATATACTTTGTCAGTTCCGGGACTTTTATTTTTTTAAGGGATGTGATAGCATTTAGGACTTCATCGGTACTTATTACAAAGTTGGGTAATGCCTTAACGGGATTTACGTTAGTATTGTTACGAATGTGTATGATTGTATGTGTAATGTGATGAAATTGTAGCATGATGCAATGTTAGCTCAGCATAGTGCAACTCTATTTGTTGGGACAGAGAGTTGCTGAGGGGAAGTTGAGGGTGGCGAGCGGAAGCGAGTGTGAGCAAGACGCGTGTCTGGGCTGGCGGGGGTTCAGCTGAATGCCCCGTTCGTGAGCCGTGTGCGAGTCTGTCGTGCCTCTGTGTCCCTGATTAACTGTTCTGTGCCCTTGAGAGTTGCTGTACTGTGTGAGGAACCTGTCATTAAACTAGAAATTAGTGTTGAACGTGTATCCTTTGTGCCCTGCCTCGTTCCGCCTCCCCTCGGTGTTCTGTGTGGGCCGTTGTCAGTGACTGGTGCCCGTGTGGTTGTTCTGGGGATCACGCCGCCTGCTTGCCAGTGGATGGTGTGTGGTGGGGGGTGGCGTAACACTTGGTGTCAGGAGTGGGATAAGTGAACAGTGAAGCGCGCCGAGTCGTCATGGCGTCCCCCAATGGTCGCCGTGAGGGTGAGGAGACGGGCAAGGCCGAGGCTGACGCGGGTGAGGTGAAGCCGGGCCAGATGGACTTGTTCGCTGCCATGCTGGTCGAGATGGAAAAGAGGGCAGAAGAGAGAGCACGCGAGCAGGCTCAGAGGGCAGAAGAGAGGGCACGCGAGCAGGCTCAGAAGGCAGACGAGAGGGCACACGAGCAGGCTGAACAGGCACGCGAGCAGGCTCGCCATCTTGCCGAGGTCCTCCAGAGCAGTCTCTCGTCCCTGAAGGCGGAAACCCAGCAGTACATCGACAAGGCCTGCAACAGCGTGAAGAGTGAACTGCTGGGAGGTGCAGACTCTGAAAGGCGAGGTCCAGGGCCTGAGGGAGGAGGTGGAAGCGGAGAGGCAGCGGCGAGAGTTGGCAACGTCACGCGGGGAGGAACAAGAAGCGTCACGCGTGCTGGCGGCGGGTTCCTGGGTGGCGGACTGACGGGGCTCCGCGTGGGGCCCCTGGGAAGGGCCCCTGAAGCCTGGTGGCGTTGTGGCGGAGCCGGTGGAGGCTGCAGGAGGCTGGGGAGCCGTCGGAGCCGCTCCCTTGCGTCCAGCTGGTGCTGGGGTCTGACCCATTAACCCCGCCTCGTTGCCTCTCTCACCGCCTCCCTCTCCGCCATGTCGGCCGGCTTACAGCCCACGTGGTCCGCCCGCTCCCCTCTGCGGCTCCTTAGCCTCCCGGCGCTCAGGGAGGCTTAAGCCAGCGGAGCACGACGGGAAGGTGGCGTGGGAGTCCTATGTTGCCCAGGTTGAAATGCCAGCTGCTGCCCAGGGATGGAGCGAGTCTGAGGAGGCGTTGCTGTTGGCAACAATGCTGCGGGGCTCAGTGGACGAGCCAGGCCGCTTGGCGGTGGGCGCCGCGTCCTAGAGGACCTTGGGGCGGTCTTACATGTTGGCCGCCACACGACTCCAGGAAGCGCCACAGAGGCTGTGTGGCGTCACGGGGCACTGCGTGCAGTCTGAGGACCCAGTGGAGGCTCGTATCGGCGTAGACAGCGCTGTGGAGCGCCGGCCGACGGACGTCGCCGATCGAGACGAGCCGTGCGTGCTGGGCCTCGACTACCTGCCGCTGGGCGAGGCCTGTGCCGACCTTGGACGGGGGCTGGAGAGGCTGCGCGGACAGGCGCCTTTGCTCCCGAAGGTCGGCTGTGCAGAGGTAGTCGCGGCGGAGCGACTGCACCTTGCCCCGGGGACGGAGGCCAGGGTCCTCTGTTGCCGGTCGGACGCGATGCCAGCGGAAGGCGCGGTGGAGTCCACGGAGGGCCTGCAGCTGCCTGATGGTGTGGCAGCCGGACGGAGTCTCGAAGGAGCGGGGGAGGAGTCAGTCACGGTGCTGGTGGCTAACTCCTCCTACGAGGCTCGGAAAGTACCCGCTGGTGCCAAGCTGGGCACCTGTGAAGAGGTGGAACAACAAGAGGAGGCGTCGGGGAGCACGGAGTCGGCCGCTGTGAGGCCGCTGCCCGACTTACTAGAGGATTCGGCGCACCAGAGCGCCGCTCACTTGACGGAGGCGCAGACGAAGGTGCGCCACACCCTGGCTCGGTGCGCGGACGTGTTCAGCGGGGGTGGATTGGACCTGCTGGGCTGCACGGGGTTGGTGAAGCACAACATCAGCACGGGAAATGGTGCGCCCACCAGGAGTCCGCCCTGACGTGTCGTGCCGGCCAGGCGGGAGGAACTGCAGCGCGCCGTCAACGAGCTGGCGGCGCAGAGGGTGATGGAGCGGACAGACAGTCCGCGGCCCTCAGCAGTCGTCCTGGATATGAAGAAGGACGACATGCAGCGCTTCTGTGCGGACTGCCGGGCGCTGAGGGACGAGACTGGCGAGGACTCTCACCCCCTGCCGTGGACTGATGACGCGCTGACGAGGGCCTTGGAGTTCGGGGCCTTGACGACGACCAACGGCCTGGGGGCGGCCGCCCCGCCCTGCCATGACTTCCGGGGCCGGATGGCGAAGGTGAAGATAAAGGAAGCGTCGAGGAAGGCGAGCCCAGAGGGTCTCCATGGCTCATGCGGGGGCTGTGGCGAGAAGAGGCACAGGCGTAGTCGGTGCCCGGGGGAGCGAAGGACGCGTTCCCTCGACCGGCTGAGCCCCGACGCCCTCCAGCCGCGCTGTAAGGACTGTGGCCAGTCAGGCCACCGCTCGAGTGCCTGTCCCAGGCCCAGGGACGCGGCGCGGACGGGAAACGTGGACGGGCTGGAAAAGGGAGCCGACTTCCAGCCGTCTCCCGCCCTCGGGCCCTGCCTTGAGTAAGCTGCCGCCGCCCGACCAGCGTGTTGCCAGTGGGAGGCTTAGCGGTTGTAGCCACGACGCGTGAGAGTGGACACCGGGGACTGAGGAGTGCTCGGCGCGGCCTGACCCGGGGTAGTGTGTGCTGCTGGAGGGGCCAGTGGAGACTCGTATCGGCGTAGGCAGCGCTGTGGAGCGCCGGCCGATGGACGTCGCCGATCGAGACGAGCCATGCTTGCTGGGCCTACCTGGCGCAGGCCAGTAAGGCTTGTGGTGGCCTCGGACGGGAGCTGGAGAGGGTGACCGGAGAGGTGCCCTTTGCTTCCAGGAGGTTTTCGAGCATGGCTGCGTGGGGAGGTAGTCACAGCCTGCCCCGAGGGTGGAGGCCAGGAGCCGGTGTCGACTGTCCCGAGCGTCACGTGGAGCGGATGGCGTGGAAGAGCCCACTGAGGACTGGCGGCTGGTCGACGGCGTGGCTGACAGGCGGAGCCCTTGGGGGCGCGAGAAGATACTGTGGAGGACGTGGTGGAGGACAGACTAATTTATGAGTATTGCATGTATTTTTCTGTGTTCAATGTTCGGCCGGGAGCTCAGGCTACCGGTGGATTTGGCCACGGGGCGGCCTCCCGACGTGAGCTTGCCCACCGTCACCTCTGGCTTCGCAGCGGCACTGCAGGAAAGCCTGGCTGAGGTGCACCGACGCGTGCGGGGCAAGCTCAAGGTGGCAGGCCAGGCCATGAAGGAGACATACGACCGGCACATGAGGGACGTGAGGTACTCCGTGGGTGACAGAGTGTGGCTGCATAACCCTCGCCGTAAACGAGGGCTCTCGCCGAAGCTACAGAGCCCCTGGGAGGGGCCGTACACGGTGGTGGCAGCCCTCTCTGACGTCACCTACCGGACTCGACGGGGACGAAAGCGCCCGCTACTCCTGGGGCCACGGCGGGGAAGGAGAGGACGTAAGCCCCAGCAGCAGCGACGACGACGTGTCAGAGGTCGACCAAGGGGCGAACGAGAACATGGGCGGTGCGGGCGAAGCGGCAGACGTCAGTGATGACCCTGAGCAAGGACTTGGGGCCGACGACGCCGCTCTGGGTGCCACCGCCTGCCTACCGCCACCCGCATCTCCCCAGCGGCGCCCTCGGCGAGAAAAGCGACGGCCGGGATGGTTAAGAGACTTTAGTGATGTCCCAGGGGACTGATTAATTTGATTTATTTCATGTGTTTTCTTTTTGAATGTTGGGGCAGCCGGGTCGACTGCCTTTTTAGGGAGGGGATAGTGTTACGAATGTGTATGATTGTATGTGTAATGTGATGAAATTGTAGCAAGATGCAATGTTAGTTCAGCATGGTGCAACTCTACTTGTTGGGGCAGCAGAGTTGCTGAGGGGCAGTTGAGGGTGGCGAGCGGAAGCGAGTGTGAGCAAGACGCGTGTCTGGGCTGGCGGGGGTTCAGCTGAATGCCCCGTTCGTGAGCCGTGTGCGAGTCTGTCGTGCCTCTGTGTGCCTGATTAACTGTTCTGTGCCCTTGAGAGTTGCTGTACTGTGTGAGGAACCTGTCATTAAACTAGAAATTAGTGTTGAACGTGTATCCTTTGTACCCTGCCTCGCGCCGCCTCCCCTCGGTGTTCTGTGTGGGCCGTTGTCAGTGACTGGTTCCCGTGTGGTTGTTCTGGGGATCACGCCGCCTGCTTGCCAGTGGATGGTGTGTGGTGGGGGGTGGCGTAACAGTACTGTTGTCGTCGTTGGTGTTGGTGCACACAAAACCAAAGTTAGTCAAATCCTTCGTCAAAAAGATCGTGACTAATGTGTTAGTCATTTCATTCGACCCCTACATCCTTGTAGCTACTGGTTAAAAGCGTTTATAACACTTGCCTTACAAAGAAAATAACTCCTCGTTGAATGTTTGTAACATATTATGAAATAAATTGACTGAGGATGTGATAATATAGCGCATTAGGTTCGGAATGAGGCAATTTGAATCGACCGCCTCCAGCGGCGGCGTGTCGCCGCTAGGGTGCGCCACCGTCGCAGCAGCAGCGAGTTCAAAAGAAAACATGGCCGGAGGTAAACATAACGCCGCTTCCCCTGCCACTCTACACGGCCAATCGCCTCATCTCCCGTACCTGCCACGCCTCATGGGACGACACCACCTTCATGGGCCAGTACCGCACCAACTCCTTCCCACAGCCGTGGGTGAGGAAAACGTTCCGCGTCCTAGACGTGGCCTTGAGGTTCCTCCGCCTGGGCCCTGGGCCACACACACCTCGGCGCTCACCTCCACCGCCTGTCCCCTGACCCTCACTGCCCCTGCTGGTGCAGGACCGTCGACACCATTGAGCACCTCCTGCTGCACTGCCCACGCCACCACTCCCAGCGAGTGCTGCTCCGACACCGACTCCGCGCCCTGGACGTGCCCACCTTTGACCTGCCCACGCTGCTGGCGGCGGCAGGCGTCCACCCCTCACGCCAGGAAGCTGTCATCCGCCTCACCTGCGCCTTCCTCAGGAAGACGGGGCAGCTGACGTGCATGTGAAGCCCTCACAGGACAACACCAAGGCTCATGTGAATAGTGAGCGACTAGATCGCCGCGGCCCAAAACAACGAGACGTGGGTTCACTGCTGGTAAGTTTTGTTGTTCCTCTAGTGATTTATGTTAGATAGTTATGGGTGAAGTTTGTGGGCAGAAACAGTACATGCAGTAGCAGATTGAGTGAGTTTTAGGTGTGGTGTCTTTGCCTCTTTGCCACCCTTGCTAAAACTGGACAATTTTTTTTTTAACATTTTCAGTGTATGGACAGTGATTTCCAGTGATCAAACACAATATCAGTACCAGGGGAAATGCCCATCGTATTGACCATCAGCCAGGTGCTCATCCTTGTGTGTGCCTTCATAGAGCACTTACTGGTGGTGGATGACATGTTTGCTCAAGGAGTCATTCAAGAATCACATTCCCCGTGGATTCATCACTTTTATCCCCCCAAAAGGATGGTTCATTTCGACCTGTGGTGGACTTTAGGAAAGTAAATGAAATCACTATCCCTGATCATTTTCCCCTCCCCATTCTTACTATAGTGACCATCTTCAGTTAATGAGGTATTATTCCAGAGTTGCCAGCCAGCGACTATTGGGTCACAGGGCCCACGAAGCTTGAGCTACTCGGTAATTCTTTACAAGAAGTCCGCCTCCTCCTCTGCCATTCCAGCCCCGCCCTACCCCCCAAGACAAGCCTAGGAACCTGTGGAGAATTGGGGTTGTGAAGGTGGAGTCAAATTAACTGAAAAATGGGCCTCCAAAACTACCATAAAATATTTCCCTAGGATAGGGAAAATTCCTAGTTAAAAGTTTAAGGGGAGTTCCATTAATATATTGTCTTGTAATCTATTCTAACCTAACCTAGCAGAGGGAGGGTCAAGTTTTGGTTAGGTAAAGACAGGTTGGAGTAGTTTAAATATACTTGACGTACAGTGTAAGCTGTCAGATATACGCAGTTCAGTACACTTTTAGGAGTAGAAAATTTACCCTATTTTAGTGATTTGGGGTGGTAAATTTGGGAGTCCCATATTTCAGTCAATCTCCTTTCCCCCAGGTTGTTTTGGGGGTGGGGGGCACTGGCGTAGCGGAGTTCTTGTAAAGAATTACCAAGTATTTTTTCAATCATCATAAATTATCTGTATTTCTTTGGGACTTTCAACAATTACACTTCAATATAAGTGATACTAATATTAGTAATAATGTAGCTGATCATTCTCATTGTTTTATTTATTGGTAAATGAGAGAAAATATAAATGCTATTAGGTAGCATTTCCTCATCCATAATCGTTCTTGCATGAAAGCCCTGTGAAATCAAGCCAAAGTGGGCTTCTTAAAAAAAATCTATTTAAATTACATTGTTTGCTGAGTTCCTGCCATGCATGTATCAGCCCCACCCCTCCAAGACTAGGAAGGCCAGGTGTTTGTGTCTCGGTGAGGTTACCGGCTTCCGCTCCCAGCATATTATACTTCACCCTCAAATGATTGCAGGTTGTTGTGCGAGATGAACCGAGACCTTGGGTGGACGACTGCCGCTACCAGAAGCATGAACAGGTCAAAGGTGATGCCGCTACCAGGAGTGTAGGCAGTTCAAAGGTGATGGCTTTAGAGCCAGGAGTTGTGGGTGGAGGAAAACACTATTGGATGGATGCCAATATCGCACACAGACAATAAACAAAGGAGGCTCGCTTTCTGCCGAGATGCCTGGCCCCCAAATGTTCTGATAAATTTCGCCGAAGGCGACAAAGATTCACCCAAAGCAGGTACTCAGCATGTAATGTAAACAATATTTTTTTAAAGCTCATTTCTGCTTGGATTTCACAGGTCTTTCATGCAAGAACGATTTGGGATGCACTGGAAATGCTTAATTGTTTCATTCTGCATATTCACATCAAATGATAGCTATGCTATATAAAACTATTTAGATAAAATTGAATATTTCTTTACAGTAGGGCTGCACTGTTGTAAACCAGAGTCGTGACCTCCAACCAGCTCCCTAAGCTAATCTCACTGCCCCCCAACCCCTCCCTTACAGGTGTTATATGCACAGGCTTCAGCGAATTATTTCAAATACAGGTTAAGGTCAATCTTTATCATCATTTCATCGACGCATGCTCCAAGGAGCTCCTACCAGGGAATGGCCATGGCAGAAGAGTGTCCGTCTTTTTCTATCCAGACACTCCCTCCTTGTCTGCTCAAAGTTTCTCAAGGATCTTTCCCCCTTCTCCCTAACGTACGCCTGCATCCTCTCTCTCCATTTCATTGGAGGTCGTCCTCTAACATTCCCTCCCTCCATCTCACTCACATACACCATCCTGGTCATCTCACTCTCCTCCATTTGCTCCATGTGACCAAACTATTTTAAAGTGTCACTTCACTTCTTCCACCACTCAACACCTCTTCCCTTCACCCCTGTGACACATTCCAAAACGTTCATACACACTTCCATTACTTATTCCATCCATTCTACTCACACCACATGCACTCCTCAAATAACTCATTTCCACTGCCTGCACTCTAGACCTCTGACTTTCATTCCAGGCTCACTTGCATATGTGAGGGTTGGTACTATTATTTTATTTCTCACATCCCTCTTTACCTCCATGCTCACACTTCTGCCATTCATGATACGTCCCAAGGACCCAACCACCCTTCTTCCTTGCAATGCCCTTTCTCTTGTCTTTCCCTCCGTATCACCATGCTTGCACATAACTGATCAAGATACTTAAACTCATTGACCTGCTCCATTTCTTCACCATTCAAAATTATTTAGCATTTTTTTCATATTCAGTTCCCACTCTATATGGGCATACAAAATCTACAACCTCACTCCTACTTTGCTCACAAACCATCACTTTACTTTTGTTGACATTTACTATCAGCTTTCTCCTTTTACATACCCTATCAAAAACACTGACCAAATTCTGTAAGTCACTTTCATTTTCTGCTATGAGCACTATGTCATAAGCAAATAAGATTGAATTCAGCACCCACATCCTTCCCTCAGCGTACATTTTAACTCCAACTCCCCACCTTTGAACAATGCCCTTCATTTCTCTCATAACACCATCCATATAAATATTGAATAGCCATGGTGACATGACACACCCTTATCTTAAGCCCACTTTTATATCAAAATGTTCACTTGTTTCTCCACTAATTTTGACACATGCATTCTCATAAAAACACTTTATTGCACTAAGCAGTTTTCCTTCCACACCATAAATCTTTAAAACATCCCACAATGCAATCCAATCGACTCGTCGTAAGCTTTTTCCTAAGCCATGAAGGCAGCGTATGGTTTCTTTCTTTTTGCTATTATTTTTTTTCTACTATCATCCTGAAGGAAAATATCTGATCCACACATCCCCTTCCCTTCCTGAAGCCTCCTTGTTCTTCACAGATTTTCTTTTCTGTAAGCCTTTTCACCCTCTCTATACCTTTCCGGGTATACTTAGGAGACTTATACCTCCCACACTCCCCTCTCCTGCCCTTCCTCTTGTAAACTGGGACAATGATGGATTTTGTTCAGTCTGCTGGCAACCCCCCCCCCCCCCTCCCATGCCACTTCACAGAACTTGACCATCCATTCAGTAACTACCTCTCCTTCACACTTCAACATTCCTGCTGCCTTTCCATTTTTAATCTTTTTATTGCTTGATTTACCGCTTCATATGTTATACTTCTTTATATACTCCTACCTCTACTCAAAACTGCTGCTGTTACAGCTGCTGGATGTCCATCCTCAAAATTCGTTAAGTTTTTTTTAAATATTCTCTCCATCTCTCCTTCACAGCTTCCCCGTCTTTTAACGTCATTCCATTCTCATCCATAACTTCATTTATTTTACTTGGGGAGATATTTTCTGCATTTCTTTCGTTTTTTACTTCTTTCCAATATGATTTTGTGCCCTATATATTTTTCACTTAGTCTTTTTCCAAAGTCTTCAGCTACTCTCTCCTTACTTTCTTTTATTGCTTGTCTTAATTTCATCTTGCATTCTTTATATTTCTTTTTCCTTTCCCCTTTTACTTGCTCAACCTTAATTCTTTCTTGAGTTTTCTTAAAAAGTCCTCTTTTCTCTTTTACTTTCCTCCTTATCTCTTCTGTCTACCATGAATTTCCTTTTTTTTTTCCATCCCTCACCACTTTCATCCCTAACACTTATTTTGTTGTAATTAACACAGCTTCTTTAAATGTTTCAAAAACTTTTTCAATATCTGCTATCTTTTACACTTCCCATTTTTCACTTAAGGCCTTTGCCATTTCATGTTTATACTCATCTTTTTTTTTTCCTGTAACTTTTCTATCTTCAATATTTCATTTTTTTCTTAACGTTTCTTTTCAATCACCCACTTTTCCTTTCCAATTTTTTTCAAAACCTAATTCCGTCAAAATAGGTGATAGGTGATACGTTGGTGGAAAAAATAGTTTCATGGTCTTTGAAGAGATTGATAAAGATGATGGAAGCAGGGATTGCTTTATTCTCATGTCTTCCTCATACTTGCAGGCTGAATTTTGTTAGATGAAACAAGGTAATTGATTTTTCAAGACAGGACATTATGAGGAAAACATAACTGTTAGTGCAATATAAGAAATATGTAAGACTATGTCAATAACTAATAAGAAGCATTTTTTTCTCCATTTGCAGAAAGGGGTCTGATCACCTGCAAAGCAATGTAACACCACTTGAGGGTCCAGTTTCACATATATTGCTCATGCACTAACCCTAATGCAAGTAAGATTACAGAGTTACATATGCCCATGAGAATGAATCAATTTTCCATTTCTGACTTTATTATGTACCGTACTTTCTATTCTTCACACACACACACACACACACACACACACACACACACACACACACACACACACATGCCAGTCAATTACCAGCAAGAAAAAAATATTAGTTGTATCTAAGTATCTTATGTATGTACATATTCACTTTTATTTATATTGTAAATTTCAACTCTGTATATTTGATGGAAGATTAGCATTGTGGGGTTGAAACTAATTACATGTGTGTATAACTTTTTATTTTCTAGAAAGGAAAGGAAATATCTGTACTTGTTTTCCTAGTATTCTTGAAGCCTTACTTAATTGTTATTGTATGAATTTGATATGGATATGGATGCACAGTTTACTACTTGAAATCTCTCTCTCTCTCTCTCTCTCTCTCTCTCTCTCTCTCTCTCTCTCTCTCTCTCTCTCTCTCTCTCTCTCTCTCTCTCTCTCTCTCTCTCTCTCTCTCTCTCTCTCTCTCTCTCTCTCTCTCTCTCTCTCTCAATAATGTATGAAGTGCCATTCATGTAGCATGATATAATACATAATTTTTACTTTTTATTTAATTCTTTAAGTTCTTTATTTGTTTATTCCTCCATGGTATTACAACTGATACATGAGGTTTCACTATTAATGTTCTAGGCACATTTTGTAGACCTGTTAAGTTAATATATGCTATAGAAATGCACATTTTCTTCCATGTGTTGCTTTAAAGCAGCGGTTCCCAAAGCGTGGTGCGCGCACCCCTGGGGGTGCGTGAGCTGATCCCTAGGGGTGTGTAAGGAAAAAAAATAATGTAATGGCGGATTTTAAGTCATTGAAATTTCAAACATATCATTAACTGCCATCGTTATAAAACTAAAATATGCTGTACGCTTCATCGGAGGTGCCTGCTCTTTGTTTGAAACTTACCCAGAATCTGAGCACATTCATCCACCCCCCAGGTACATTTTCGTTCAATTTTGATAGCCATCGCTCAGAGCCACATACTTTGCGAGCACAAAATTTGTATAAAAATTGAGAACCGCTGCTTTAAAGGATCAATAGTGAGATATGAATATGATACCATTTCCAAATGAGGGTAAATGACTATTTATGCACTGATTATTGTCCGCAATTGCTTTAAGTGCTGTGATATAATGAATGTCAGTGGATGGATTAAGTATTTTTTACAGTGTGTTTCATTGATTGTAGCATTTAATATATGTTCCTCACTTTACTCTTTGAATTTTTCAGTTTTTTTGAGCATATGAATGGGAAGAAAGCTTTATTTACATATCTTACAAAGGTGCGTATTTTCTTCCTCATTTTTAGTGATTGATACTCAGAAGTGTATGTTTTAGTTAATGACTTCTAGAAACAGGTTATTTTTTGTACTGTTTTTCTTTTTTTTCAGGCTAGGATGAAGTGCTAGTAAACAGAGTTTTTTTTACATCTCAGCTTTATCTAGCGTTACAGTTTTGATGGAGGGGGTTTACAAGTATTATTTCAAGTACACACAAATTATTGAATTAACATTTTGAGCATATTTTGCTTAGAATTATTTTACACTAAAAAGTAACTTTTCCACCACCTTTGAAATCAAAGGGATAGTTTTTTGCTTGTTTGTTCCTTTTCATATTACATGTGATGCCACCAGATTTATATTGTTAAATGTTTAAATGAGAAACATTAACTTCATGCTATAGTAATGAAATGTCAGTGTTATATTTTTTTTCCAATTTTGTAATGCAATGATATGAATATATTATTTCATTTTTGTACATTAATATATTGAGTTTCTCACCCCTTTCTTTTCTTGACCTTAGACAACACTAATTAGTTGCTAGTATCAAAGTTACTAATGACTAGTCATCTGCATAAGAATAACTAAGTGATTAGTCATTTATCTGACTAACACCTCTGGTCCAGTTTACTAATGCGGTTAGTAAAAGTAGTGACCAGTACGAAGCGGTTAGTCATTGTACTTTGACTAAGGCCATACTCAGCTTTAGTAGTCAGTTAGTCATAACTTGACTAACCATGTTACTCATCGTGACTAATCTTGCCACTCCGTTTGGACCCCACGGACTTGACTAAGGAAGTTAGTCAGCATGACTAACTTTGGTTTTGTGTGTGGTATTGGCGAGAAGACGAAGAAAAATAATTATTTAACAAGTTCACAACGTGTTGGCTTTCAGTCACTAATTCCCGTCACTGTTTGTTAAGAGGTCCAATTCAACTTCAACTCGCCTTTCTGTTGTTTATATAACTGAAGAAGGATTTCGGATTATTTTTACAGTTGGCTGCAACGTTTTCTTCATATCTACGCTTTGCCTGACATCCTAATCTTTTTACTCGCCGACTGACTTCAAGATAAAGTGCAGTTTTCGGGAGTGTTTTGCTTTTTCTTTATCCTGCTTACTTTCGCCATTAAAACAAGGTGGACTTTCATTGGTGTTACTTCGCTTCTCGCACAGTGGGACAAATGTGTTCTGCTGAGTGAGTAAATTATTTTTAAAGTTTAGACAAGCTTCCTCTACGTAGCCATCATCTGATAGTTGAATTTTCGTTAGTTTTTGTCGGATTTCTACTATATTTGCTCTTTTGAAATTGGGTACTATTACTTTATTTTCAGCCACTGTTGTTTGAGTTCTAATGACGACGCGCAGTAATTTACGATCGCAAGAACCGAGATGTTCTCCCACCGTTACATTACTGAATAGGACAATGTCTAGTATGTTATTTTCTCGAGTTGGTTCAGTAATCATTTGGCTAAAGTAATTATCTTCTAAAATTTCGATAATTCTATGTGACTCGCCTCCTGTACCCGTCAGTGTCGCCCAGTCAGTATGAGGGAGATTAACGTCTCCTAAGATCAGTGAGTCGCTGTTATTAAATGACTGCCTTAAGACACTGTACATTTCAACATTATCATCGATTGATCGCCCTGGAGGCCTGTAAAGAGAGAGAGAGAGAGAGAGAGAGAGAGAGAGAGAGAGAGAGTGTTAAAAAAACGTTGCCTGGCAGCTGCACCAACCCTCACAGCTGCACAATCCATCACACTTTGGGGCGGTCGGTCCACCACTAGCCCCCCACGCCCTCCCAGTCCCTCAGTCTCCTTGGCCCGTCATCACGCCCGGTCACAACATTCATTATGGCGCCGGGACACACCAACACCCAGCGTTACAAGCCGCCCAAAGGTGAATTAAAAATTATTTCGGCCAACATTAGAGGTTTCCACACAAATATTGGTGAGCTAACTCACAGTGTAATAAACAGGGAACGGGCAGACAGTGTTTGTGAGCGAAACCTTCCTGAACGATAAGGTACAGCCGAATTATGCCCGCATCCGTGGGTACTCAACCTGGATAAGGAAGGTTTATGGAACGACTTACTGGTGACTCGACCGAACCTTAGAGGAGTCACTCTCCAAAGTTTTAAAACAGCGGTGAATGGCTGGTTGCTTAGCCGCAGATAATAAATATGTCCAGAGCTAAGTTTTAAGATAGGTAACACTAACTATGTAACCTTTAGCCTACTAAATTTTTCTTTTTAAACCTATGTTATGTAGGGTGTAATTTTCTCTGTAAAATTTGTATGTATTCTAGTATAAGAGAGAGAGAGAGAGAGAGAGAGAGAGAGAGAGAGAGAGAGAGAGAGAGAGAGAGAGAGAGAGAGAGAGAGAGTTGTTAGCTCATATTCTGGCTGTGAACCAAGGACTTGAGCCTGTGGCCTTGCCAGCCTAACAGAAAACTCTTGAAACCAACTTGGGGAGCTGACTCGCCAATCTAGTAAAGCAGGACGCTGACGCCGTTGTTAATTACTCTTCAGGATGAGGAACACTCTTCAGCATGAGGAAGTTGAATCAACACTTGTCAAGATCCGTGGGACCACCCGCTGCCTGGGACGGGATCGCCAGCGTGAGGGAGGAAGAAAAACGGTGCACCTCAAACCGTGCCTCCTGCCTCAACCACGAGATGTTCCACAGGGTGGTGTTCGCCCCGGGGGAGTGCACCGCTCCTGTGTGCACACCACCGCCCACCGCTGCGTGGACGAGCCACTGTGACTTATTAGACACGCTGCAGGTCTTTGGCCTGACGACTTCACTTCTGCAGAAGAATATGCAACACTGCTGCTGCAGCAGGTCCATAGTGTTGCTCACGGGAGTCGATTGTGCCCGTCTGTTGCGGAAAGGAACGTTTGGAGCTTCATAAATCTGGGGCAGAGTTGGCATCTGTCACGTCTGCCGCCAACACAACCCGACGCACGTCGACTGTGGTCAGACGCGTTAAGACGTCACGCCGCCACAAGTGTTATGGAGCAGCTTGATATTTTTTTTTTGTTTGTTTTTATAACATACGAATAAAGCACTCCAGAAGCTACTGATTGACAACGCTGCCAACGTTCATAGTTCATTCACCAGTCGCTGGTGAATATCAGTCAGTTATCGTTTTGCCATCGTTTCTTCGGGTAACGAAATATCTTAAAGCTGCCACAGAACAATGATAACGGCACTGACGAGGAAAGGCTGCTGTGTGGCCGAGCCAATTTGCCGCTGTAACGAGAAGCCGCTAGTTAACGACTCCGCATCCGCCCCTGCCGGCCAGGTGTTCAGGTACGAGGTCAGGCTGCTTGGTACTGACAGAGTGGCACAGCGAGTTCAGCCGGCGGACGATGAGCATCGTTTCAGTGTTAAAGACCTTGTACGGATCCGTCACCCTAGTAGGCGCTGCATTTCTCAAAATTTTGTTGACAGAATTGTAACACCTAGAATTCAACTCTCCTGTACATCCACATGGCTCTTGCATGTATGTAAACACACAAGATACTGGTCCAGACTCAGAAAATGGTAAACGACCATTATCGACGCCAGGGATTGAACCCTTGACCAGTTTGACGGGAAGCCACTCCTCTACCATTGAGCTGAAGAGGTACCCTCTCAATTCTGTCCAAGAGAGCTGCGTGTGTGGAGGGAAGAGGAAAATACGTGACGGAGACAATACTTTCCTGAATTTCTAAAGCTTATGAAACAATCGTTAACAGGAAATTTCTTAGTTCTCTATCAACTTCTGACCTTCAATCTGAATGCCAGTATGGGTTCTGCAAGGGGCGTTCTACCGGTGTGGGGGGTGGGGTGGGGGGGGTAACAATAAATATAATAATGTATTCTTCTGCTCAGACCTCACAAAAAAGTATGGAGCACAACCCCTCATTAATGTTGATGTAGTATTCAGAAGTGCTGCGTGACCTATACTGTGTCACCAAACCTTTCAGCAGAAGATTTCTCTGCTGTTATCTACCTAAAGTCTCGAAACTTTTTTTTTACAGCAGAGGAGACAGTGCAAGGGCGTAAAAAAATACAATAATGAAAAAAAAGCCCGCTATTTACTGCTCCTAAATAGAGTAGAGTGGCCAAAAAGAGAAATCAATTTCGGGAGGAGAGGTGTCCTGATACCCTCCTCTTGAAAGAGTTCAAGTCGTAGGCAGGAGGAAATACAGATGAGCCGATATTCAATAGATTTACATTTCAACTCTGCATTAGTGTAGTGAATTTAAGTTGATTTGGGCTTACTTTACATAGCCAGGGATGAACCTGCTCCTTAGCTGAATAATAGCCTGGTTCTGGCACTGAGACGAAGCATGGCATTCATCAGCTGTCTGGCCATCGTTACAATTATCACAATAACGTTCCTCCCTTCTATTACCGCGATATCTGTCACTGACTCACTACTGACCGTAACTGATCATTTCCTGTGTGAAATGTTCTTAGGTAAAGGCGATCAGTTTTAGCTAGTTTTACAAAGTATTCTTCCATTCCAAACTTTTTTCAAAAGTTCTATAATTACTGCAAATGTTATTTTTTGTTGTTATTGTTACGTTCCAATAAGTTGTTACCAAAAGATATTTTAACCACCGTTCAAAACCTCTTTAACCCCTGTAGGTATATGTGTAGTTTGAGACAGCCACACACCCGACATTCCACATTTTATGCATATTCTCCTTATATAATCCAACCCTGGCAATGGATCCACCTGAGACTTGTGTAACTGTAACAAACAAGTAAGAAAACTCAATATGGCATTTTCCCTACAATTAGTCTGGACCAGTTGCTCATCATCCTACACTTGGCATAAGTTTCCCTGGGTACACCCCAAGCTCTCAGTATGCCACGCCCGTGCTTGTGTCTCATGTACATACAAAACATGCTTGAAAAGCTTCACCTTTTTCCGGGAGTAAGAAGGAAGACACCTCCCTAAACGGGCGTAAACCACTCCCAGTGAGGCATATACTGGAAGCAAGGTGGGTGCTGCAAGCCCACCAAAGTCCCTTCCCGTGTCCTCATTTTCCGTTTTCCTATTGTCCCATTAACACCAGAGAGTAGTTCAGCATGTTCTCTAAAGAGAGTCTCTTACTTTCCACACCACACTACACACACACACACACACACACACACACACACACACACACACACACACACACCACTTCCCCAAAATTAATTAACATAAAATAGAACTAGTCGACGTACTGCCTCGGAGTCCCCGTCTGGGAGGGGAACCTCAAATACCCCAAGAGCGGCCCCCACTCTCGGTTCCCGACCTGAGAGGTGCTCTGATAGATTTTCAACATTTTTCTTTATTAACTTCTGCAACACTCGCGGGCTTTGCTTTAACTTCCATTCTGTGAAAAACCACTTCTCCTCTTCTGAACCTCACCTTTTCTTCCTCACCGTTTACTGACAGCAATCTCTACTCTGTTCACTCATGTGGATAATGCTAGTTCGGAATATAGGCACCTTGCCTTGGGCAACACTAATCCCGCGGTGTCAGCAGTTTGACCATTGGCGCCCTTCAGAGGCTCAGCGCCTCAGGGGCTAGTTCACTTTTAGAACCTTCCTCTCGGTTCGAGGTGTGTTATGAATAGTCTGTTCGTGAGCGACTTTCTAGGTAACTAACAGCTCTCTCTCTCATCGTAAGCTCTCGTTATTTATAGGCTGTAAAATCCCCATAATTAAGAAAATGACTTTCCGAGAAAATAAATACTCCTCTATCATTTATCCATAATCTGTGAAAGCTGTAGGTGTCTACAACGAAATTTTCCCTGTCAATAAGAAATGTTATCATTGGTATCAATGAGTAGTCCTCCCTCTGCATAATCCATTTTTTTCTATTTTACGGCATTATTCACACCATTGCACACACTATATAAGGTTTTGTTTGCTTCATTTTGTGATATTTCTGAAGAAATACATCATTGTACCTGACACAGCACCATCTCTTAGCTTACCTTGCGGCTCCCCCCTCGTACTACCGAGAAAACGGTCGTTTTCGCAAAACTAAGTTTTTTTGGTATTTGAAAACAGGTATAAAAAAAACATTTTGAGGAGCCGAAAAAAAAAGTTCGCGGTCAAGAGTAACAGGCGGAGGGTTCCTTAAGGGGACTGCAATCACCTACCTGGCACCATCTCTGAAATTAGTGACGTTCGTCATCTTCCATTAGAAAGGCTGGTCCCATTCTGTTGTGTCACAATGTAAACATAGAGATACGAGACCTGATTATCTGTTTTTTGTTGTTGTTGTTGAATTAGTTTATGATGTAATTTATCTGGTCAGTGAGTTTTATCACGTAGTCACTTGGAACAGAGCACAATATTTTTATCGGCAGTTCTGCCAACGTTATGCAGGACATGGATGTGACTATATAATAAGATTGTCACCATTACCATTCCTGACGACTTGCACCAGTGAAGGAAGGTGATGGCAGGCTGAGGAAAGGTTGTGGGAGAGAAGTTTCTTGTACCGTTCACCGCTGCCACAACACTCACCAGCACGTGTCCGTGACCCACACTCTCTCTCCCCACAGACTTACTTGTGTCGGCTGCGGGCGGAACGGGGCCGTGTCAAGGCGCTTGTAGAGGGCATTGACGCTCTCATGAAGACTATCGAGGGAGATACCCCTTGGCGTGCTGCGTGGCCCGAGGACGAGCCACAGGCACTCAGCGCCCTCATGGTGGAGGCTGTGCGCGCCAGATGTCCCGTGAGCGCGGCCTTCCTGCACCGGGCCGGCGCGTGGTCCTTCCTCAGCGGGGAGTGGGGGACCAGTGCCTTGGCCACCGCGCTGGAAGAGGGCCACACGGACATGGCCGAGCTGCTCGTGAGGCACCTGGGAAGCAGCATCTATGCCGACGTTCGTCTTTTGAGCGGAGCGATGCCGGAGGCGGAGCGGCGACGACTGGGGCAGGTGAGTCGAAGTCTCTCGTCACCCGACTGTATTTTGTTTTTAGATGCTGTCTCTAGCACCGGTAGGCTCTCTTGATGTGCCTCTTCGACGACCCTGGTCCGTTAGTGGCGCAGACAGGCAGGCAGGTATTATTCATAATGTCTGCCGGGATAAATGACTCTTGTTTGGCACCTGCTGCCCCCCAGTGCTACATTAAAAGGAAGTCGTTGAAGTTTGTGTTGATTGAAGATCTGGGCAGCACGTGGGTAACCTTCCGTCACCCGGCGATGGTTTAAAGCTGTCAGCGTCGTTCGGTGTGACTCGAACCTAGCTCACGATGACCGCAAGCTGACCACTCCGCCACCGCCTGGCAAACTGTTAGGCAAATGTTCCCGCCACCGCCTGGCAAACTGTTAGGCAAATGTTCCCGCCACCGCCTGGCAAACTGTTAGGCAAATGTTCCCGCCACCGCCTGGCAAACTGTTAGGCAAATGTTCCCGCCACCGCCTGGCAAACTGTTAGGCAAATGTTCCCGCCACCGCCTGGCAAACTGTTAGGCAAATGTTCCCGCCACCGCCTGGCAAACTGTTAGGCAAATGTTTCCGCCACCGCCTGGCAAACAGTTAGGCAAATATTTCCGCCACCGCCTGGCAAACTGTTAGGCAAATGTTTCCGCCACCGCCTGGCAAACTGTTAGGCAAATGTTTCCGCCACCGCCTGGCAAACTGTTAGGCAAATGTTCCCGTCACCGCCTGGCAAACTGTTAGGCAAATGTTCCCGCCACCGCCTGGCAAACTGTTAGGCAAATGTTCCCGCCACCGCCTGGCAAACTGTTAGGCAAATGTTCCCGCCACCGCCTGGCAAACTGTTAGGCAAATGTTCCCGCCACCGCCTGGCAAACTGTTAGGCAAATGTTTCCGCCACCGCCTGGCAAACTGCTAGGCAAATGTTTCCGCCACCGCCTGGCAAACTGTTAGGCAAATGTTCCCGCCACCGCCAGGCAAACTGTTAGCAAATGTTCCGCCACCGCCTGGCAAACTGCCACGCAAATGTTTCCTCCACCGCCTGGCAAACTGTTAGGCAAATGTTCCCGCCACCGCCTGGCAAACTGTTAGGCAAATGTTTCCGCCACCGCCTGGCAAACTGTTAGGCAAATGTTCCCGCCACCGCCTGGCAAACTGTTAGGCAAATGTTTCCGCCACCGCCTGGCAAACTGTTAGGCAAATGTTCCCGCCACCGCCTGGCAAACTGTTAGGCAAATGTTTCCGCCACCGCCTGGCCTGACCTGTAAAACACCACGATGCTAAAACTAGTCATATGACCCAAACACCAAACTTAACCCTCGACACTTAAACCAAGATAAAGCGTCAGTTGACGACGCCCGAACTAAATCGTCTTTTACTAGACAAACAACATGAACCACTGGATAATACATTGCTAACCATTTCGTAGAGGGAATTCAAATCTAATCATTTTAACCAAAAACGGCTGTAAGTTCGTAACTAATGATTACATATATACTAGAGAGTGCATATTACACATACACGGTTCAAACACCACAATGAAGCAATGACTTTCTTTCACTCAACATATTTACCTCCCAGGCAGCCACAGCCGTGCATTGTTCGCAGCCATAAACACTGGCGAGCAACACACGAGGCTGAAGCATACCTTCGTTCGCCTTTCAAGTCTCAAAGCCTCAGCCAGTGACATCTCAAGTAATGGACGGCGCCCTTGTCATTAAGCCGCGAATTTTGGAAAATCAACCGCTTTGGTGCGAATCGCCATAACTCCCTTATTTCTGGGGCTACATAAATGTTTTTGGTATCAATGGACGGCAAAATGAAAGGGCTATATTTCTTAATAAGCGAATGGGCTCAAAAACTGACTCGAAAGGGTAAACAATCGAATAAATTCGCAAAGAACGACTCTGAAAAAAAAACTTTTTGAGTTCCCAACCTTGAAACCCACTCATTCTTTGAGAATTTCAAAGAACTTATTTAACACATAATTTAGCCGTACCAATGTGTCTTCCAATATGATGCATATAATCTCCCTACTCCCTGTAGTTTCGTCGCTAGAGCTCGAAACGTAAACCCTTTTAAGCTTTCATTTGCCACCAAGCACGCCTTCCTAGCCTCAGTGGTTTTTGCTCGAGCTTGACCAGAGGTCGCGACGAAAATTCGCCGAATCTGACTCATTTCACGCGCCGCGATGAAATACCTTTTTGACGCCACAAAAATTAATATATCTGCATAAAAATTCATATATGAACACTTCAATATGTTTACGATTTTGTATTAAAAGCATTTTAAATATATATATATATATATATATATATATATATATATATATATATATATATATATATATATATATATATATATATATATATATATATAAGAAGATACTTCGTTTTACTATATAACTCGTCTTATTATACATGTGATTTTTTATTTAGTATTCAACCCTATTTCTTCCATTTATGAATAATACATTTAATTTGAGTCAGATTCGGCGAATTTTCGTCGCGAGTTCCGGTCAACCTCGAGCAAAAACTACTGAAGCTAGGAAGGCGTGCTTGGTGGCAAATGAAAGCGCTATTAATACAGATCAATAATCAGAAACAAAAATTGGAAAGCACTAAGTAAATAAAGAAGTTATAAGCAAACAATTAGGACGTGTCCAAATCGCGGCAAAAGGGCCGAAAAACAGGCTATATTGTGACGGCTCGACGACAAACCTTAAATCGAGCCATCACAAAATCCTTCGAGCTGGTCAGACTACATTGTCACGTAAGGCTACATGCCAAATTACAGCCTTCAAGAGGCAATAGCAATGCCACACTAGACGAAAACGTCAAAATGGCTATAGTTCGTAAAAATCGCTCTCAAAAGGGTTTACGTTTCGAGCTCTAGCGACGAAACTACTGGGGGTAGGGAAATGTTATGTATCATATTCGAAAGCAAATTAGTAAGGCTAAATTATTTGTTAAATAAGTTCTTTGAAATTCTCAAAACATGAGTGGGTTTCAAGGTTAGGAACTCAAAAATAGTTTTTTTTTTTTCTGAGTCGTTTTGTGCCGTCGATTGATACCAAAAACCTTTCTGTAGCCCCAGAAATAAAGGTTATGGCGATTCGCACCAAAGCGGTTGATTTTCCAAAATTCGCGGCTTAATGACAGGGCTGGGGCAAGTGTCCGGTCCATAGTGAAGGGTTCACTGCCTCTGCACAGGCGTCGGTGCTGATACGCTGAGGTGCCATCCGCGGAGGCTCCAAGCAGTGTTGCGCGACAACTTGTTTCGCAAGTTCCTTCACCAGACCACCCTTCCAGAACGTGTTTCTTAATATCAAAAGACCTTAACATCCTAAACAGACGACAATACATACCACCCCATAAAACGTAACACAATGTTCATGTAATACTCGTATAATATCAACACAAAAAACTACCGTTATAATATTACTCAAGACAAGAAAACTGCTGCTCAGTACGGTATACTGAGCTGATGGAACCCGTTCACACTCTCCTACACACCGTCTCTGAGGTTCCGTAACATTTATACCATTTGGACAATCGCCACAGTCTTATGATCCAGCCGACCCAGCTCAACACAGGTACAAAGTTACCTCGACTTAGGTAAGCAATTGATAGTCGTGTTGTTGACAAAAATAATCACGTGGAAGTCGTTCACTAAGTTAATTTTATGTTTGGCCTTTCGTTCATAGGTTTACGAGAACTCTGTAACCACGGCGACGAGTCCAGCGGAAGGCAGGAAGCTGCTGCAAAAGATCGTTAGGCTCGTATGGAGCATGCATCTCACGTGTGGGGGGCTCCACTCACACAGCTCTTCTGGACAGAGTGGAGTCTAAGGCTCTTCGTCTCATCAGCTCTCCTCCTCTTACTGATAGTCTTCTACCTCTTAAATTCCGTCGCGATGTTGCCTCTCTTTCTATCTTTTATCGATATTTTCACGCTGACTGCTCTTCTGAACTTGCTAACTGCATGCCCCCTCCCCCCTCCTGCGGCCTCGCCTCACATGACTTTCTGATCAAGCTCATCCCTATACTGTCCAAACCTCTTATGCAAGAGTTAACCAGCATCTTCACTCTTTCATCCCTCACGCTTGTGAACTCTGGAACGATCTTCCCTCATCTGTATTTCCTTCTGCCTACGACTTGAACTCATTCAAGAGAAGGGTATCAGGACACTTCTCCTCCCGAAATTGACTTCTCTTTTTGGCCAGTCTTCTCTATTCAGGAGTAGTAAGTAGCGGGCTTTTTTTCATTATTGTTTTCTTTTTTTTACGCCTTGCACTGTCTCCATTGCTGTAAAAAAAAGCATCGTCTTGAAATTGTTTCAGGTTGGATTTGCTTTTTTTGTTTTTGTTTTACAGTAAACAGATCAAGGGCCCAAAAAATAATGAAATAAAGCCCTCTAATCACTGCTCCTATAAAAAAGAGTTAGGAGGGGTGGACAAGATAGAGGTCAATTTCGGGGGGAGAGGTGTCCTGATACTCTCCTATTGAAAGAGTTCAAGTCGTAGATAGGAGGAAATACAGATGAAGGAAGATTGTTCCAGAATTTACCAACGTGAGGGATGAAAGAGTAAAGATGCCGTTTAACTGTTGCATAATAGGGGTGAGCTTGAGTAAAAAGTCGTGTGCAGCGGAGCTTTGTACTCACGTATCATTTCCGGACTTAATGGCAGACAGTCCCTGTTCTTTCCGTAAACCTATCGGCAGTAGGACAATAGGAACTTTAAGTTCCTCAACTCCTCAAAAACTCAATTTCTCCACCTGTCAACTCGACACAATCATTCAAACACCTATCCCCTATTTTCCGATAACACTCAGCTATCATTTCCTTCTTCACTTCACATCATCAGTCTATCCTTAACTCAAAATATCAACTGGAAACCTCATATCTCATCTCCTACTAAATCATAATTATGAACTTTACTTCCATTATATATTGAATTTTGGAGATATCGACACCCTCACAACATGCATGGACAGACTGAACTGTGTCATCCAGCAAGCCTCCAAACGACTGGACCTTAATTTTGGCCCAGAGGAGCATCAATCCCAGAGGCTTCGCCTCCTTAGGCAGCATTTAGGGAGTAATCACTAGGACTCCCAGCGATTCCGCGAAAAATACACCATCAACACCAGAAACAGGGTCAGTGACCTAGATGTCGCCAACATGCCTCGCAGCGACTTTGATCAACAACTTCGCAACATAACTAGCCCACGCAGGTGTTGAAAAGTGATGGAGCAAGGACGCACGCCTGCCTCACTCCTGAATTAACAGGAAAAAAGCCGGAAACGCCTCCACCAAACTTTACAGCACTCACACTCCCAGAGTAAAGGCCAGTCGTCAGGTAAATAATCTTTCCAGCAAACTCACGGATCCGCAGAATGCCCCAGAGTGCCTCATGATGCATCGAGTCAAAAAAAACTTTTTAAGATCGATACAGGATACGAGTAGCCACTGTCGGAACTCACATCAGCGTTCCACAAGGACGTTAAGTGCTGGATCCAGTCAATTTTTGACTTGCCGAGCGTGAACAAAGATTGCTCAGATCTCTTAAACTTTTTTTTTTTTACATGTGGCCAATAGCGCCGGTAGGCTATTTCATGGGGCCTGATGGTCGGCCCGAGCCCATCATGGCGCAGGCAATTGTTTATAGTGGCGCCATTATTATTGGCTCATGCTGCCCCCCGGAGCTCATTCTTGATTTCATTTGCGCTGTACAGCTACTTCTAGAGTCCGGGTTGATAGGTGGTCTTCAGGACAGCATGTGGGTAGTCTTAGGCCACTCGGCGGTGACTGAAAAATTCCAGGTGGTTAGCGGCGGATTCGAACCCACATCATGGACAGCGCATGCATCCCACAGCCTGGCAGGCAGAGGTTCAAGCCCTGTCCAGGTCGGGATATTTCCACGGACAAGGAGTGGTTACTGTCCCCCCTTGAGCAAGGGGGATGGGGTGTGTGGTGTGTGAAGGTCCCGGCAGTACCCAGGGATCGACCATAATGCGCCTTGCTCTAATTTGGAACGTACTTGATGGTGATGACGGGTCCAGCTCGTGATCAAACCATGGTGAATTACACACACACACACACACACACACACACACACAACCACTAATAAGTTGTTATCTCCCCCTACAGTATCAGTACCAGAGGGAGTTGGTGATGCTGGAGGACTTGGTAATTCGCCAGAAGTCGGAGCGCGGGAAGGAAGCGGCGCGTCTGGCACTGCAGCTGCAGGAGAAGCTGCACGGCAGCCATGTGGCAGGCCGTCGCTACGAAGGCCTCCCGCGTGCTGCCGGACGCAGCGTCCTGCAGCTGTCTGTCAGGAAAGGCCTCGTGCAGCTCACGTACCTGGTGGTGCAGGTGGGCCGCCTCCCGGTTGACGTGACTCTTGACGACATTTGCGGCACCACCGCTCTCCACGAGGCCGCCTCCCACGGCAAGGATTCTTGCGTCGCGCTGCTGCTCGGCGTCGGTGCAGACCCGCTTCGACGTGACAGGTACGTTGATTTAGAGATAAAGGTCAGTAAACGTCAGGCCCTTACGTCCCTCCCTGTGCGGCGGCAGTCACTGACAAGATATTTATTTTTCCTTAATATTTCTCCTCTTTCTTCTGTGTACTAGTTTTGTGCATTAATGAAAACTAAAGCTTTCAGTAAGCCATTATTTTAACATTTAAAAGGTAGGAGACTGTTAGTAACCTGAGGGGAGTTGATAGGACGAAGAGACTTACGGCGGTATCATCAGTCAAGCTCTTCCCTCTTCGTCGAAGCGTCGCTTAGAGAAAGTGTTTCCGTCAAGAGGTATTATCAAACGCTATTTTCTCTTCCCCCTTCGAAGCTATCTTTCCGTGTAGTGTTGCTACTACTGCAAATCAAACAAACGTTGAAAACCGAAACATTAATGCATTTTAGGTACATTTCTATAATGGAAAATATTGTGTGGCAAATACTTATTTAAACAGTGCTTGATACAGTGACATACACTATATATAGCAGAAAATTTACATTGATGCTTTTAATTGGTTGGTACCCGTGGCAATGTTTGCTTCAGGCTCATCTCGTTCCGTCGCCTGTGGGCGGAGCTTAGGAGACCTCGTTAGAATAAACTGCTTTTCTTTTCTTTATTCTCCTCCTGTTCCATGAGACATCTTTTTCTCCCATCGTTATTTCTCCCTTGTAAATATAATTTTAACTAGCTTTAGAGCTCCTACCAGTGGGTGGAAAATGGTATCATCTATATTGCTGAGCTTTGCTAAGCTCCACCCACAGGTGACGTCACGAGTTTGGAGATTGGCTGTGGGAAGCCCAGCACGGAGTATCACATACCACCACATATTCATACAGACTTGTGAAACAAGCGCCCGGAGGCCGAAGCCTGGCAGTCCGTCACTTTAAAATTCATACCAGCAATCTTCATGCTTATGGTTCGAAGTGCCAGCCCTACAAACGCTCAAAAAAGAGAACTGTTGTGAATAGTTGAGATTGAAGGGCGGGGCGTGCTGGATGGGAGGTGTGTTCCAGTGTTGTACAAGAGAGCTGTGTGTGTGTGTGTGTGTGGAGCTCCCCACACATGAGATGCCTGCTCCACATCGAGGAAGCTGATTTAGTAGGAGAGAAGTGAAGTTTCTGAGTTAAGGATAGACTGGATATGTTTAGTGTGGAAGAAGGGGTCGGCTGAGTGTTGTCGAAGAATAGCAGATTAAAGTGCAGTACAGACAAAAGTACAGCAAAAGGGATAGAATATGTCTGAATGGTAGTTTAGATAGCAAAGACTTGTGCCAGACTGTATCAAAAGCTTTTTATATGTTTAAAGCAACCGCAAAAGTTTCACCGAAACGGCTAAAAGAGAATGATCAGGAGTCAGTCAGGAAGGTAAGGTCACCACTAGAACGCACCTTGTGGAACCAACACTGATGATCAGATTTAAGATCAGAGGTGCATAGATGGCGCCGCTATAAACACTCGCCTGCGCCAGAACGGGCTGGGCCGACCATCAGGCCCTACCTGGAAGAAGCCTTGGGCCGACCATCAGGCCCCACCGGGAAGATGCCTACCGGCGCAATAGGCAACAACGTAAAAAAAAAAAAAAAAAAAAAAAAAAAAAAAAAAAAAAAATAGGTGCTATACGATTTCCCGGTTAAGGACCGATTCAAAAGCTTTAGAGAGTTAGGAAAGTATATTCCGCCGCCATGTTGCTTCTCTTTCCATCTTATATCGATACTTTCATGCTGACTGCTCTTCTGAACCTGCTAACTGCATGCCTCCCCCCCTCCCGCGGCCCCGCTGCACACGACTTTCTCCTCATGTTCTTCCCTATACTGTCCAAACCCCTTATGCAAGAGTTAACCAGCATCTCTATTCTTTCATCCCCTTCACTGGTAAACTCTGGAACAGTCTTCCTTCGTCTGTATTTCCTCCTGCCTTTGACTTGACTCTTTCAAGAAGAGTGTATCAAGACACTTCTCCACACGAAATTGACCTCTCTTTTGGCTACTCTACTTTTTACTTTTGTGGGAGCGGTGAGTAGCGGGATTTTATTTTATTTATTTATTTTTTTTTTTTTTTACTTTTTTTGTTGCCCTTGAGCCGCATCCTTTGATGTAAAAAATAATAGGACGGTAGTTTGAGAGGTTGGAAGGGTCACAATTCTTAGGTACACACTGTATGTAGACAGACTCCTAGCGGAGAGGAAAGGTAAATGATGAAAGGCAGAAACGTGTGAGCGAGAGATCTTGTTGACTGGTAGTTGCCAGGGGGGGCCATGGAGTCTCGAGGTTTGAAGCTACTAAACTGTCAGTCGGCCATATTGTTCAAGCCGGGGAGGAGTGGCCAAATGGATGTAAGTACTTCCTTGAGCGGCCGGCCAGACCAAGTGTCCGCGTGTGACATTTCATGAGGGTTCGTGTGGCAGACTGGCAGTACATGCTTGGTGCTTACAATTTTCTAACTTGTATTTGTTAAGGAGACCACACATCTTGGTGATGAATTGTCCTCACCGCATTTCTTGGTGATCATGAATACATTACAGCGCTTCTTGGATATCATGTACAGTACTACTGTCTTACCTGTTACAGTATATTTACAGTAATAAATTACAAAATTATTTTTATTTCATACACCTGCATGTTCAAGTGCTGGAAAACAGTAAGAACCTTTTTTTTTTTTTTTTTTTTTTTTTTTTTACGTCGCGGCGGTAGGCTTCTTCCCGGTGGGGCCTGATGGTCGGCCCAAGGCTTCTTCCCGGTGGGTCCTGATGGTCGGCCCAGCCCGTTCTGGCGCAGGCGAATGTTTATTGTGGCGCCATCTTGCATTGGCTCATGCTGCCCTCCCGGAGCTCATCTTTAATCCTATAATCTAGAGTCCGGGTTGATAGGTGGTCTTCTGGACAGCATGTGGATAGTTTTAACCCGGTAGCTGCGGGGATCATGTTTCTTCAAGGCCCCTCTAAGCGAGAATAAGGAGAAAAAAATCATCACTCACGCAAACCATTTCATTATATATAGCAACGCATTTGTGATCAGTTTATGAATCATCTATTTTGGGGGGTTTATATCATGGCACAAATTTGGCCTGTCGCTGGTACACGGTAAAGCCACAAATTTGGCCCGTCGCTGCTACCGGGTTAAGCCATTCGGCGGCGGCTGAAAAATCCCAGCAAGCGTCCTCCATGTTAGGCGCGCTCCACCCTCGTATTCGTACCTCACGGCTTGAACAATGTGGCGCCCGATTTGACAGCTGAGACCACGAAAACTGGCTTCACTCACCAGTACAGCGCGCTCGGTGCTGTGGGCCTCTCCACCCTTAATACCTCCGTGCTAGTAGCGAGCAAGACCTAAGTCTGAGGCTATGGATATAAGCAGCTTTATTTCAAATAGAAAGGGGACCAAGGCAATGAGTTGCAGCCTGCAGGGCAAGAGCAGGCGGAGGAAGAGTTACTCCCTGCTGTTGCTGTAACTGCAGATGAGTCATGACGGGAGACTGCCGCTGCCTTTACATTGTCTGTTAGCTCATGTTGGTGAAGCAGAGGGCTCTTTAGCCAACTAGCAAGGATCCATAGTCTAGCTGAGTGGTTGTCAAACGTTTTTGTCACACAAGGCATACTAACGCCTTAAAAATGTGACGTATACTGTAATGATGGAAAATGTGCACACTGCACCAAATTGCTCCAGCATTCAGCAGTTCGAAGTGGAACGAGTGACCGTATTTTTTCCGATTTCCAAAGGATCCAGTTATTATTTAACAAATTTCAAGAGGCAATTTATTGACAAGACCCTGTGGTCATTATTTTGTTACGTGACACTTACGCAAGATCGAACTTCGTTGATATAAAAATAACTTAAAAGCATAACAGTAAAAGAAGCTTTCAATACATCGTTAACCCTGTATTTAATAAACTTGCAGCTTGCAGGAACTGATGGCATGGCAGGAGTGTTACTACTGAATACAATAACACATAAATTGGCCCTAATGTTTGTCCGAGAGGCCTCAGAATTACCCAAAAAACTCGCGCTTCTCTCGCCTCCGACCGCCCAGCATTTTGAGCTGGGCTAAGCCCCCAGTGTTTGAAGATCCTAAGTACGCCCCTGAGGACACTCCTGATCGAAAGTGTCTGGGGGCGGAGCAAGCGCCGGCCGCGGGCTGGGAGCTTGATCATGATGTCACAAGTGACTCGCTTAATATAATGCCTCCCGAACGTCGATCCTGCTCACAGAGTTCTTTTTGTACGCGACAACCCTGAACGACGAGACCAAGGTGACGCCCACCTAAGTCGTGGCTGGGGCATGTCGACTGATCCTGCCGTAAAGGACTTAGGATAGGGCGGCTGCGTAGAGCTTGCTTGGGAAAACCGTCGGGTGTGGAGACGGCGGGTAAGTGAAGTGACGCGCCCCCGGACCCTACTGGTTCGTATGTCCCTTCTCTCCCCTTCCTCATTCACACCAATCACATTCACACATGCCACCCTAAGGTGCTCCTCCCTCCTCCTCCTCCCCTCCCTGGGACAGATGGGAACCCCTCCTCCCGTTGCCACTTTTCGTCCATCCCGGAGGGACCACTGGCAGCTGGCAGGGCTCATTCCCTGAGGGACGCAGGGCAACAGATCGTCCGGAATTACCAACATCCTACAATAAAAAAAATTCACATAAGATAAAATCAATGTCACCTAAAAACACAGCACCAAAGCTTCCCGCCGTCCTCTTTAGTTTCACCACAAAAAAAAATACTGCACACCATGAACAAATACTAAGATCAAATTGTCGTGTAATACCGAGTTCACCTCGTGAAGGCGGGGTGGAGCTAGGTTATCACAGACGTGGCTGTGGTAGTCCAGCGAGGTGCTGCTAGCTCATACCAGCCTGGTGCTTAGCTTCGCACACTGACACCTCCAGTCTCATTGGTTACGATCCTGACTCTGCGCAAAGCCTAACATGATCAGTCAAAATTTTCCTTGGCTTCTGCTTCTGAAGGCAGTGTTTGGTTATGACTTAGTTTCGTTTTGCCCTGTGCGCATGATTGGTGAGTTGAGTGAGTCCTGGATTCGGTGTGGGTGTGAGACGAGTGTGTGATGCCACCATGGCTTTTTAATGTGTACATGGATGGTTATACGTATGAAAGAAGTGAAAGCCAGAGTGGGGGAGCTAGGTCCAAGGCTGAAAGTGTGAGGACAGAGGAGTCATTGGTGGCAGGCCAGTTTGCAGATGATACATTAATGTTGGCAGAAAATGTGGGGACGCTACAGAGGATAGTGGATGAGTTTGACAGGGTGTTTAAGAGGAGAAAGCTGAGAGTGAATGCTGGAAAGAGTAAGGTTATGGTATTTGAGCGAGCGAGAGAGCAGACCATTAATTTTGCAAATCAATGCAGAGTTAGAGCAGAGAGCACAACGAAGTGTAGGACAAGGCTGGGGGAAGAGAGAATGGAGCTGACTGACTTTTAAAACTTGAGGACAATTTTATGTAAGCATGGAAGTATGGAAGGTAAGGTGATGGAAAGAGCAGGGAAGGGCAGACAGGAACTGATTGCACTGGAAGGAGTTATGAGAGAAAGAAGTGTGAGCATGGGGGTAAACAGGGAAATAAGGAACATTATTATCCTGCTAACCCTGTCGTATGCATCAGAGACGTGGACATAAAGTGCAGAACAGCAGTCGCAAATACGTCTAGTGGAAATGAGTTATATAAAAGGTGCTTGTGGTGTTTCAGGACGGGATGGAGAAAGTAATGAAAGCGTGTATGAGGGGTTTGGTATGGCTGTCACGGCGGAAGGCGTGAGGTGTGGAGTAGTCGAATGGGTGAAGCGTCGTGCGCTGAGATGGTTTGGACACGTGATGGGAATGACGGAGAATGAATTTGTGGAGAGTTTTTTTTTTTTTTTTTTTTTTACAACAAAGGAGGCAACTCAAGGGCACAAAAAAACAATAATAAAAAAGCCCGCTAATCGCTGCTCCCATAAAAGAATCAGAAGAGGTGGCCAAAAGCAAGGTCAAATTCGGGAGGAGAGGTGTCCTGATACCCTCCTCATGAAAGAGTTCAAGTCGTAGGCAGGAGGAAATACAGATGAAGGAAGATTGTTCCAGAGTTTACCAGCGTGAGAGATGAAAGAGTGAAGATGCTGGTTAACTCTTGCATAAGGAGTTTGGACAGTATAGGGATGAGCATGAGTAGAAAGTCGTGTGCAGCGGGGCCGCGGGAGGGGGGGGGGCATGCAGTTAGCAAGCTCAGAAGAGCAGTCAGCGTGGAAGTATCGATAGAAGATAGAAAGAGAGGCAACTTCGCGGCGGAATTTAAGAGGTAGAAGACTATCAGTAGGAAGAGGAGAGCTGATGAGACGAAGAGCCTTAGCCTCCACTCTGTCCAGAAGAGGTGTGTGGGTGGAGCCCCCCCACACGTGAGATGCATACTCCATACGAGGGCGGACAAGGCCCCTGTATATGGATAGCAACTGCGCGGGGGAGAAGAACTGGCGGAGACGATACAGAACGCCCAACCTCGAGGAAGCTGATTTAGCGAGAGAGGAGATATGAAGTTTCCAGTTGAGATTTTGAGTTAAGGATAGGCCGAGGATGTTTAGTGTTGAAGAAGGTGACAGCTGAGTGTTGTCGAAGTACAGGGGATAGGTGTTTGGAAGATTGTGTCGAGTTGATAGGTGGAGAAATTGAGTTTTTGAGGCATTGAAGGACACAAGGTTCCTTCTGCCCCAATCGGAAATGATAGAAAGGTCTGAGGTTAAGCGCTCTGCAGCCTCCAGTCTGGAGTCGTGTACTTCCTGTTGTGATGGTTTTCTATTGAAAGAAGTTGAATAATGCAGAGTGGAGTCGTCGGCGTACGAGTGGACAGGACAGTTTGTTATGGAAAGAAGATCATTGATGAATAACAGGAAGAGAGTGGGTAATAGGACAGAGCCCTGTGGAACGCCACTGTTGATAGGTTTAGGGGAAGAGCAGTGACCGTCTACCACCGCAGAGATAGAACGGCCGGAAAGGAAACTGGAGATAAAGGAACAGAGAGAGGGATAGAATCTGAAAGAGGGCAGTTTAGAAAGCAAAGACTGGTGCCAGACTCTATCGAAGGCTTTCGATATGTCTAGCGCAACAGAGAAAGTTTCACCGAAACGGCTAAGAGAGGATGACCAAGAGTCAGTTAAGAGAGCAACAAGATCGCCAGTAGAACGCCCCTTGCGGAATCCATACTGGCGATCAGATAGAAGGTTAGAAGTGGAAAGGTGCTTTTGAATCTTCCGGTTAAGGATTGATTCAAAAGCTTTAGATAGACATGAAAGTAAAGCTATTGGGCGGTAGTTTGAGGGATTGGAGCTGTCACCCTTCTTAGGTACAGGCTGTACAAAGGCAAACTTCCAGCAGGAAGGAAAGATAGATGTTGATAGGCAGAGACGAAAGAGTTTGACCAGGCAGGGTGTCAGCACAGAAGCACAGTTTTTAAGGACAATAGGAGGCACTCCATCAGGTCCATAAGCCTTGAGGCCAGAGAGGGCATAGAAAACATCATTAGGAAGAATCTTAATAACAGGCATAAAGGAGTCAGAGGGGGGATGAGTAGGAGGAATATGCCCAGAATCGTCCAAGGTGGAGTTCTTACAGAAAGTTTGAGCGAAGAGTTCAGCCTTAGAGACAGACGAGACGGCAGTGCTGCCGTCAGGGTTAAGGAGAGGAGGGAAAGAGGAAGAAGTGAAATTGGAGGAGATATTTTTGGCTAGATGCCAGAAGTCACGGGAACAATTAGAAGAAGCAAGGTGTTGACATTTTCTATTTATAAAAGAAGTTTTGGTAAGTCGGAGAATAGATTTGGCACGATTCCGGCCTGAAATGTATAAATCAAAGTTAGTGGGAGTTCGGAGGCTCTGGAGCCTTTTGTGAGCTGCCTCTCTATCTTTAATAGCACGAGAACAAGCATGATTAAACCAAGGCTTTTTAGCATGAGGAGTAGAGAAAGTACGTGGAATGTATGCCTCCATTCCAGAGAAAATCACCTCTGTGATGCACAGACCACACACAGAGGGGTCTCTCTCCTGAAAGCAGTAATCATTCCACGGGAAATCGGAAAAGTACATCCTCAGGTCGTCCCACCGAGCTGAAGCAAAATGCCAGAAGCATCGCCTCCTCAGTGGGTCCAGAGGATGTACAGGAGCGATAGGACAGGATACAGAAATAAGGTTATGATCGGAGGAGCCCAACGGAGAGAACAGTTTGACAGAGTAAGCAGAAGGATTAGAGGTAAGGAAGAGGTCCAGAATGTTGGGCCTGTCTCCAAGACGGTCGGGAATACGAGTAGGGTGCTGAACCAACTGCTCTAGGTCGTTGAGGAGAGCAAAGTTGTAGGCTTGTTCACCAGGCTGGTCAGTGAAAGAGGATGAAAGCCAAAGCTGGTGGTGAACATTGAAATCTCCCAAGATGGAGATTTCAGCGAAGGGAGAGTGGGTCAAGATGCGCTCCACTTAAGAGTTCAAATAGTCAAAGAGTTTTACA
>NC_066561.1:549609-592109 GCF_024679095.1 Eriocheir sinensis
AAAAAAAATATAAGGCTATTGAATCAATCTCTAACCTGAAAGATTCATAAGCACCTTTCCACTTGACCTTCTATCCCGATCGCCATTATGGGTTTCTGCAAGGGCGTTGTACTAGCGATTTCTAACTCTCTCTTAACTCATTTTTTTTTGGTCATCCTCTAGCCATTTCGGTGAAACTTTCTCAGTTGCACTTCTAGACATATCGAAAGCCTTCTGATAGAGTCTGGCACAATTCTTTGCATTCTGAACGGCCCTCTTCGATTCAATCCTCTTTCTGTTCCTTTTTCTCCAGCTTCCCTTTTCGGCCGTTCCATCTCTAGCTGTGGTAGACGGTCACTGTTCTTCTCTTCGAAACCTATCAACAGTGGGGTTTCAGGGCTCTGTCCTATCACCCACTCTCTTCCTGTTATTCATCAATGATCTTCTTTCATAATAAACTGTCCTATCCACTCACACGCTGACGACCCACTCTGCATCTCCAATCACTGCAGAAGACCCTCTCAGCAGGAATTACATAACTCCAGACTGGAGCCCAGAACGCATAACTTCAGACCTTGCTTTCATTTTCGATTGGAGTAAAAGGAACCTTGTTCTTCAATGCTCAAAGCCCAATTCCTCCACCTACCAACTCGACACAATCCTTCAAACATCTATCCCTATTTATCAACAACACTCAGCTGTCACCGTCTTCAACACTAAACATCCTCGGTCTCTCCTTAACTCAAAATCTAACTGAAAACTTCACAGCTCCTCTCTCACTAAATCAGCTTCCTCGAGGTTGGGCGTTCTGTATGGTTTCCGTCGTTCTTTTTCCCCGCACAGTTGCTATCTGTATACAGGGCATTGTCCGCCCTCGTATGGAGTATGCATCTCACGTGTGTGTGGGGTACTCGCACAGCTCTGATGGACAGAGTGGAGATTACGTCTTATTATCAGCCTCTCCTCTTACTGATAGTTTTCTACCCTAACATTCCGCCGCCATGTTGCTTCTCTTTTATCTTCTATCGATATTTTCACGCTGACTGCTCTTCTGAGCTTGTTAACTGCATGTCCCCCCTCCCGCGGCCTCGCCGGACACGACTTTCTAATCAAGCTCATCCCTTTACTGTCCAAATCCCTTAGGCACGAGTTAACCAGCATTTTCATTCTTTCATATCTCACGCTGGTAAACTCTGGAAAAATCTTCCTTCATCTGTATTTTCTCCTGGCTACGACTTGAACTTTTTCAAGAGGAGGGTGTCAGGACACCTCTCCTCCCGAAATTGACCTATCTTTCGGCCACTCCTCATGACTCTTTAGTAGGAGGAGTGAGTAACAGGCTTTTTTTTTTCATTATTGATTCCTTTTTTCTTGCCCTTGAACAGTTTCCATAACTGTACAAATAAAAGACAGCATACGCTCATCAACCGGAGTAACTCAAACGAAAAGGAATGTCAGCTAGAAATGGCTATAGCTACCTTTACAATGAACAATTATCGTATGGCCTGACCAGTAGTTTATAGGTGTTACCCTCTCTACTGGTATCTCCATTGACAGGTGTCTTTGTCTTGGAGAGCCGCACTATGCCCACTCTCGGCCTCCTGAGCTCAGCTGACAGACGGGGTAGTCGCTGATCATCTGAGAGGGTCAGGACGTTCCTGGTACCCACACGGAGAGCCAGCCGGAGATTAGCCCAGGATCTGGTACGAAAAGCTCATGTTTTCTCTGCACCACCCTGGCGGTCCCCAGGAGAAGGGGGTGGGTGTGTTCGGGGCAGGGAGGCACTCCAGCCCCGACCAGACCTGTCAAACGTACTGGGTGCCATATAATCATGTTGGGAGCTAGGTTCGCTCTCCTGTGCCCCAACCCACCGCAGAACACTACAGGGGAAGGCTGAGCGTTGGGCCTATATGTCTAACAGCCCCTGGTGTGGTAAGAACATAGCTGGGCACGATAACAGAAAACCTTATTCCCGATAACCGATAACTGATAATGGGAAACTTTATCGGTGATAACCGATGTTCGTTAAGTGGAGACACAAATATAGGCGATAACCGATAACCGACACCGATATAAATCCTCAATTCTAATACTAGCTAGCGATAAGTCCGATAAGTGAAAACGATACCATATTGATATTTCAAATAAAAAAAATAGATGAATTCAAATTTTCATTATCGGTATTTTAGAAAACTTGCGAAACCTGAAAACCACACGTTGACACGTACCTATGGATGGTAATACTAGAATGCCTGAATTGGTGTTGTGTTATTTATGTCCCCACCGTCAAAAGTTGTCATTTGTTTACAAACACTGGTCTTCAACTATGCATGCTCAGATCAGCAGCGCAGAGTTCACAAAGCTTTTAGCGTAAGGCTGAATCAGACATACATTATTATTTCGTTGTTTTAGACCGACACTCTGTACGAGTTGTATTTATATGTACAGAGTGTCGTTCTAGAAACAGCGAGGATGGTGGTACTGTATGTCTGATTCAGCCTTCCAGCAACTCTTAATGTGTTAAAAAGCTTTGTGAGACTGTACAGGGCTACGCTTATTGGTCTGAACATGCATAGTTCACGAGAGACCAGTGTTTGTAAACAAAAGCGCCAGCTGTTGAAGATGGGGCACCAAATAACACAACACTGGGTGCCTTCAATACCATGGCATGCTCACAAACGAATATGGAATATCAAATTTGAGGCAGTGAATAATAATTTTGGGGGCAAAGTTAAATGATTTTTCTCTCTGATATATTGATTTTTGAGTCTAGCATAAAAAATAACCTAGTGTATATTTCATACCCCATGCGCAGTAGGGAGGAGACGTTTTTTTTCTGAGAAGCAGAAAAAAGTACCGTTTATCACTATTTTTTTTTTTTTTTTTTTACGTCGTTGCCTGTTGCGCCGGTATGCATCTTCCTGATGGGGCCTGATGGGGCCTGATGGTCGGCCCAAGGCTTTTTTCAGGTGGGGCCTGATGGTCGGCCCAGCCCGTTCTGGCGCAGGCGAGTGTTTATAGTGGCGCCATCTTGCATTGGCTCATGCTGCCCCCGGAATTCGTTCTGATTCGCTTGGACGGCTTCCTCCAGAGTCCAGGTTGATGGGTGGTCTTCAGGACAGCATGTGGGTAGTTTTAAGCCACTCGGCGGTGACTGAAAAATCCGAGTGGTAGCGTGGGGATTCGAACCCGCGTCGTCCATCACGCGGTGAATGTGGGCCCAGTACGCTACCAGTTCGGCCACCGCCTACCCTTACGATAACTTACCGCGATAACGCCCAGCTATGGATAAGAAAGTATTCGCGGCCTCCACACAGTGGTGTCCGCTATGCTCAGGGTCACGCATACTAGCCGATTTACCTCTCCGAGTCAGGAGATGTCGCCCGACTTGGCCAGAAAAAGGGACTAAAAGGGTGTGTTGCTAGCCGCTGCACATGACTACATCATCGCTCAACCTCCAGGACTCCCGTCTCCCAGCCTTACAAGGACGTCACACACGTCAAACATATCGGAGGACTAATGTTATGGCGCACCTACCCGTCATCAGGGTATAGTCGTCGGGTATAAACATTGGATATGTATAAAACATACAAACTCCTGTAGAATATTTACCCATCACTCCTGAGGCCTCGCTGCCCAAGATTTCCTCTTGTAGTTCAACCCTATGGTTTCTAAATCCCTTATGAAAGAGGAGTCCTACAACAACATCCTACAACTCCTCCAACAGTCTCTCCTTCCCTAACCTTATCGATGTAATGTGTGTATTATAATGTACATGTGAGTGTGTGGCTGTGTGTCTAAGCACAGGCTCAGTGCCTTTGCCAGGATGTTATGGAACACGTCAGAGCTGATGGCCAACAGTCATCAACCGGAACCCACACCCTTCCGGACGATCTAACAAGCAATTAAACGAGCGAGCAAGGCGAAGACGGGGAGAAGGCGAGAGGGCAGCGGGCAGCGGGCGGGCGAGTGGTGCCTGCTGGCCCTGGGCACCTTGGTGTGGCTGGCTCTGGTGTGCGTGCGACTCGCTCACGTAAACTGTAAACTTTTGTATAATACTGTTGATATACTTAAAGTACATTTTGTCTTGGTATTGCCCTGTGAGAGAGAGAGCTAAAGTGAACTAAAGTGAACTAAAGTGAATTTATAACGGCTACCGCTCGGCTAACACATAATACACCTCACTTAAGTAAAGGCTATAGTGTTGTCTCAACCACTTCAATCAACTGGAGAACGCAGGCAACGGTACATCGGACCTGACGTGAGATAACAGTTCGCGCCTTAAACATTAAAAATTACACTTAAACAAAAACACTTAAAAACAGCAACCAAAAAGGCTAGCAAAAGTGGTGGCAGCGTCTTACGGACCTCTCCGAAGTGTTATATAGGTGTTATCTCTCTCTAATATACCATAGCACAAAATGGTGGCTGGTGGTCGCCTCGTCGTTAACTACGTTAAAAAAAGTAACACTTAAAAGCCATAACAAAAGTGGTGAACAGCGTGGTTACGAACTACTCCGAATTGTTATATCTCTCTCTCAAACATAACATCAGTAACAGTGTGTGGGTGAACGGAATCGACACAGCAAGCAAACGCTGACCAAAGCGCGTGGCCTCTCCTGCCCCGTGAGTCGAATCAGCACACGGCCGCACCCGAGTGCAAAGCCCCGTCCCGCCCCGCACAACCCAGCCACAACCTGCGCGCCCTGCACCTCCACACAGCCAGGCTATCGGAGTTGTCTCGGCACTTGTTTCTTCCTACGACACAACTATTCGTAGGTGCGCACTTTTCTTCGCCAGGCAACTCGGACCTTGAGGGTGACTGGTGGGCGTATATGTCTGCCCGCCGCCCTCCCACCACTGCTTCCAGACGACGGACGGCAGACCCTGCCGCCCTTGCATCCTGCCCCAGCCACCGGGGGTGAAGGACGAGGTGTATCGAGTTGTTGTCTTCAAGGTTTTTAACACATTTTAGCTGACACTACATACGGTTTAAGTAATTACACCACTTGTAACATGATCTCAGGTGAATTACCATTATTATGTTCACGTGTTAAGGCGTAATGTATCTAATCTATTAGATTTTTCAGCTGTTGATTTTTCTGGCGTGTGGTTGTTTAATATTTTTCTTGAGTAACATTGTTACGCATTTTGTGTATAATCATTCATTTTATTTTCTCCTTTCTTTTGTGTTTTATTGCACAGTGGAGAAGTTTAATATTTTTCTTGAGTAACGTTGTTACGCATTTTATGTATAATCATTTTCTTTTCTCCTTTCTTTTTTGTTTTATTGCACAGTGGAGAAGTTTTGTCTTACTAAGCCTCACTCGTTATTCCTTTTCCTCTTTTATTAAGCATTTTAAAAGCATCGGGGAGGAGTGAGCACATACTTAGCGGTGAATGATTTTTACTTTACTTATTTTTGCAGCGATATTTTTTTTTCTTTTACCATTTTACTCCTCATTTTACTGGTAACTCTTTTTTAATGTTAGAGAAACCTGACCCGGAATAACAAGTTCTCACCGAGGACTATGAGGGGTGGGTAGAGAGAAATGACAGTGCCGTCACGGATAACGGTAACTGTCATATATGGAGTGTAGCAGTCTTCAAAGGGTGCTTGCTCCTCCTTCTACGCTGCATGAGCAACCAAGAGGTATTTACTTACCTTACTAATCCCACAATGGCTTCTGCCCCTAATCACCCGCTAACAACAACAGCAGTTAGGCCTTTCGCAGAGTAGCAAGGGAGGCAGAGTATTCGGCCAGGGACTTCTTGTTTCAAAGTGAGATTGCCATGGACATTTCATTCGTGTCAGATCCGGGAGATTAATATCTCTCAGCCGCTCGAAGGTCAATCCCGGGAACGGGAGCACGGCCCTCATAAACAGGAGCGCGTTCACAGGACGGAAGGATTATGATGCGTTTCGGTCACTTTTTCTTGAAGCATTTGGGGAAGATGGGCAACACAGCCTCATAAAGGGTGTATATTTTGCTGTGGACACTGTGCAAACGAGTGGTCTTTTTAACAGGCCAGTGGACGCCTATAGGCTGTCTACTGATTTGATCTCGTGTTTTAAACAGGGAAACTAGACAGATGGAGAAACCATTTTTGTAGCTAATGCCAGATTATTACTAGAGTTCCTTGTGTACATGATTGTTCTTAAAGTTCCTCTTCGAAGGAGTGCAGTATCCCTGACAACCTACACGGTTTTATCAGCCAACTTTTATGGCATTTAAAATAATGTTGGGCTCTTTTTAAAGCTTCTTTTGCCGTCGACACGCTCGTCGGGAGGGGGGCCTTCGCGACCCTCTGACCTAAAACTTTTTGGGTGTCACCAGCGGTAATAAAAAAGAAAAAAAACTTGATGTGTTCGTTTACCCGTGGTTTAAGCAGAAATAGTCAGATAAATAGGTGGATGGAAAGTAGAGCTTTACGATCTTTTTTTTTTTTTTTTTTTTTCACAAAATGGTGCATAGTGATCGTCTCCAAAGACTAGCGCCGGCTTGAGGTTCAGCCTGACGCTGCTTTGTCTATCTTTCCACCACACGACTATAACCTGCATCCTCGCATCTACTAATTTATGTTTGGCTCCGGAGCTTTTGCCTGCATCTTTTTCATGCGAGAGGGGAGTGCTTGAGTAATACTTTTCACTCTAACCCACTATTTTCTTTTATTGCTGAGTTGATGCAAGGCAGTCAGTCTTCTTAATTAAATTGGAGCCGTAATAACCGAGGGTGTAGACTAACATAGGGATAGGTACAATTTAACCTTGAGGCTCATGTGCTTCTGCTTAATACAGACTTTTTCTCTGCAGAGACAGACTTAACTAAACTTGAGCAGATGCTGTCCCTAACTTTTATTGTAACCAGCATGTGAATATCTGTAAGCTTTGGAAGTATGCAGACGAGTTTTACTTACCCTTTGCTTGACATACCACTGTTACCCGTTACGTGAATTATTTTTGGCGTCACAGATGTCAGTCATCCACGTTCGTGTTGATCGGGAATAGGTGGAAATTTGTCTTTTTCATTTGATGTTTATTAATGCTGGAATTACTTTACTCACTTATGCTTGAATTTATATTTCAGTGAGATTTGTTACAACAGTGATTTCACAACTTGACAGGATTTTCTTTTATAGTACTGTAGACCTGAAAAACGGAGTATTAGGAGTTAGTGGTGCTGACTGCCGATGCTTCTAAGGTTCTCCAGACTTGTCCTTGTTATCACATTGTAACTATTAGGAGACTCTACGGATAACATTACCTCTTTTCACACAACCTTATCTATTGTTGTAAACCCCACCCGTCTCAAAGGCGTGCCGAGGGTAACGACACTGGCAATTAATTGTCCCGCAACGGATGAGTGTTTCTCTGCGACAGTTTTGTGTCAAGGTGTGACTCGAAGGTTCAGTGTGTAGCAGATCTTCTTCAAGGATTGTTCCTTTTTCTTTTTACTATTCCAAATAGCTCCATTACCATGTATCCTAATGACAGTTTAGTCAATTTTTTTTTTCTAGGATGTATCATGTAGATGATTTTTCGAGCTATTATTTTGTTGTCTCGGAATAGTGCTCAACTTCCACGTCCACGACTCTAGCCCTGTTTACCTCAACCTGTATGTACATTACCCATTTCTTGTTACTTCCATGATTATTATCATTGGCATTTCCCTATGTTGTATCGTTAGGCGGGCTCTGACTTCTGTGATAATTTTTAAAGCAACTGTAACGAGACCACGCTTAGTTAGTACACTTTGGGCGACTGTAACATGGGTAGGTACACTGCTTTTAAAGGTCGGGTGAGTCGCGAGGTCGCGACTTTCAGGGAACCGAGCGATGTAATGTGTATATTATAATGTACATGTGAGTGTGTGGCTGTGTGTCTAAGCACAGGCTCAGCGCCTTTGCCAGGATGTTATGGAACACGTCAGAGCTGATGGCCGTGGGAACACATACTGAGCTAACCCAAGAATCAGCAAATGAACACTTTCATCAACAGTCATCAACCGGAACCCACACCCTTCCGGACGATCTAACAAGCAAATAAAACGAGCGAGCAAGGCGAAGACGGGGGAGAAGGCGAGAGAGGGCAGCGGGCAGCGGGCGGGCGAGTGGTGCTCGCTGGCCCCGGGCACCTTGGTGTGGCTGGCTCTGGTGTGCGTGCGACTCGCTCACGTAAACTGTAAACTTTTGTATAATACTGTTAATATACTTAAAGTACATTTTGTCTTGGTATTGTCCTGTGAGAGAGAGAACTAAAGTGAACTAAAGTGAACTAAAGTGAACTTATAACGGCTACCGCTCGGCCAACACATAATACACCTCACTTAAGTAAAGGCTATAGTGTTGTCTCAACCACTTCAACCAACTGGAGAACGCAGGCAACGGTACACCGGACCTGACGTGAGATAACAGTTCGCGCCTTAAACATTAAAAATAACACTTAAACAAAAACACTTAAAAACAGCAACCAAAAAGGCTAACATCCTACACTTCGTTGTACCCTCTGCTCAAATTGTACGGCTTTGCAAAATCAATGACCTGTTCCCTCGCCCTCTCAAATACCATAACCTTACTCTTACTCTTACACACCCTGACAAACTCATCCACTATCCTCTGCAGCATTCCCTCACTCCCTGCCAACAATACTGTATCATCTACAAACAGCCCTGCCACCAGTGACTCCTCCGTACCATTCAGTCTCAGCCTTGGACCTCGCTCCCCTACTCCGGCTTTCATTTCTTTCGTACAACCGTCCATGTTCACATTAAAATGTCATGGTGACATCACATACTCCTGTCTCACACCCACAACAACACAAATTTTCACGCAACTCACCATTCTCACGTACCGAGGCACTCGCATCCTTATAGAAGGGTCGGATTCCATTCAGCAAACGCCCTCCCACGCCATATCTCCTTAGAACACCCCATAAACCCGTCCTGTCAACCCTGTCATATGCCTTTTCTAGGTCCATGAAAGCAGCAAACAACTTCCCATCCTTCTCTAAGTACTTTTCAACTTACATTTTCCTATAAATATTTGGTCTACACAACCCCTCCCTCTCCATAAATCCCCTTGTTCATCGCCTACACTTCTCTCAGCTACTTTTTTTCATTATCTCATTTAATACCCTTACATAAAAGTTTCCTGCCACACTGAGTAGGCTTATTCTTAAAAGGAATTGGGCAGTATAGGGACGAGTTAGAGAAAGTCGGTGCAGCGGGGCAGCGGGAGGGGGGGTGAATGTATGCAGCTAGCAAGTTCAGAGGAGCAGTCAGCATGAAAATGTCAGCATGAAAATGTCGTTAGAATATTGAAAGATTGAAAGAGTGTACGATGTGGCCTTACAGAGATTAAGGTGAATGTAAGGGATGCGGTCTCCTTATTCTGGTTAAGGTCAATATATATTCCATGGTAATTAATATATCTTTGTTTGCTTTGACATCGTATTTCTGTATTGAAAATGTCATGACACTAGTTCTTACCTTCAAATAAGTTAGTGTTTTTTTTATACATAGCTAATGGCAGTTAACGTTATTAAATCTTGGGGTGTTGTGACTACATGTTTCTGAACTGAAATGGACATCACAAAGTTTATTACCTGAAAATGTCAATTACTGAGTTTTTTTGTGCATTTAGCAGCTTGTCGATAGCCGTGTGGATACTGATTTCATAAGCACTGTTAATGCTTTTTTTGACAAATAAATATTAGACCCGGAGAGGATAACGCTAGTCATCAATATATAGGGTGATTATCACGCCTGGTATTAGATAATGTCATAAAGAATTAAGCTAAATAAAAGAGGGTCTAATATAAAGCTTGCGGTACCTCTGCAAGGGTTTTAGATAAAGCTTTCAATACCACATGATTATTTACAGTGCACTGACTTGTATGGCACGTACAACTCCTGACCGGATGCTACACAATATTGTGCACCAGGGATTGTGAGTTGTTCAGCAGTGTGTCATGACCTTAGGTAGCAGAAGGGTTTTTCACGCTGAGGAAACCAACAATTGTAAATTTTCATTTTAATTGATCTTGTGGTATTTGGTAAGTAAAGTGTTGATGGCCGTTTGCCTTCAAAATCTATATTGTCAATTATTTAGCGTTACGTTACTTGTTTTTTTTTTTTTGTTTTTTTTCTTCTTTTTCTTCTACTTCTTCCTTCCTCTTTTTGTTGTTCTATATTTTCTTCCTTTTTTATTATCATTACTGTTATCATACGTATATATTATCATTGTTATTATTATTATTATAATTATCATTATCATTATTATTATTATTATTACTATTATTACTATTATTATTATTATTATTATTATTATTATTATTATTATTATTATTATTATTGTTATTATTATTATTATTATTATTATTATTATTATTATTATTATTATTATTATTATTATTATTATTATTATTATTATTATTATTATTATTATTATTATTATTATTATTATTATTATTATTATTATTATAATCATTATTACTATTATTATTATTGTAATAATATATTAATGTAGAGTTTCCTAAATTATGCTAAAGCAGATGGGTGAAATTGAGTTTGAAGGAAGGAAGGGAAGGAATGGGGATGGAGAGGGTTGGGGAGGAAAGGGAAGGGGAATGGAGGGGGTGGGGAAGGAGGGGGTTGGGAAGGACGGAGTGAGTGATTGAGGTTAGGCGCCGCAACAGCCAGGGTCATTTGGCTTGGGAAAGAAGGAGAGAGAGGTTAGCGGGGGTTGGGAAGGGAAGGGGAAAGGGATAGAGAGCGTTGGGAATGGAAGGGAATGGGGGATGAAGAGATGGGGAAGAAAGAGCTGGGCGAATAAGGGCCATGGAAAGGAAGGATGGGGATGGAGGAAGTGCAGAAGGAAAGGAGGGTGATGGGAGGGGGGAGATAAAGAAGATCATAAGGACGGGAAGATGGGGCTGGAGGGGTGAGGTTTGAAGAGATAGGATGATTGAAGGCGTAAGGAAGGAAGGGGAGGAGGAATGGAGAGGGTCGAGAAGGCAGGAGAAAGTTGATATAGGGGTTGGGAAGGAAGGATAGGGGTGGATAGGTGGGGAAGGAAGGAGGGAGTGGAGAGAGGGAAGTAAGTTGAGAGGGAGTGGAGGGTAGGGCGGGAGGGGGATTCAGGGGTGGGAAGGATGCGGAGGAGGGTGGGGGGGAAAGAAAGGGAGTGGGATGCAGGGGTGAGGAAGGATGGGTAAGGGGTGGAGGGATTGGGAAGGAAGGAGAGAGAGGACAGCAGGGTTTTGGACGAGAAGGGCAGGGGTGGATGGGATGGGGAATGAAAGGAAATGAGGGATGAAGGAATTGGGAAGGAAGAGAGGGAGTAATGAAAGGGTTGGGAAGGAAGGAAGTGGGAATGGAGGGGTTGGGGATGGAAGGGAGGTGGTGGAGGTGGTGGGGATGGAAGGAGTTGGGATGGAGGGTGGGGACAGAAGGGAGGGTGGGGAGGGGGAAGGGGAAGGTGTATAGGAGGGTGTGCAGAGAAGGAGGGATGATGAAGGGTGGGGAAGGAAGAGAAGGGGGATGTAAGAGGTGGGAAGGAAAGGAAGGGCGGGATGGAGGGGGTGAGGAAATAAGAGAAGGGGGAATAAAGGGGGTGGGGATGGAATGAGAGAGGGAATAGAGGGGATTGAGAGGGGAAGGTAAATGAGCATGGTGGGGATGGAGAAAAAGGGGAGGGGAGTTGGGGATTGAAAAGGAAGGGAGGGGTGATGGAAGGATGTGAAGAAAAGGGAGAAGAGCTGGAAAGAGGATGAAGGAAAGGGAGACGGAATGGAGGAATTGAAATGAAGGATGAATGATGAAAGGTGGGAATGAAAGGGAATGGGGAATCAAGACTGTGGTCAAGGAAGAGAGGGGGGAATGAGGAAGACTGGAAAGGAAGGAGAGGCTGGAATGAGGGGGTTGGGAAGGGATGAGGGGGGGAGAAGGTGAGGAAGGAAGGGAATATGGGATGGAGGGGGTAGGAAAGGAAGGGCAGGGGATATAAGGGGTGGGGAAGGGAGGGGAAATAGGGGAGGGGGGACTGAAGGGTTGGGGAAAGAAGGGGAAGAAAGGGAAGGAGGGGAAGGGACAGAGTAGTCTCATGAGTGTAAAGGAAATGATTAAGTGTGAATATATTTTCGTTTTCTTTCATTCTATAATTTCATCTCGTTATTTTCTACTGTTTTCACTTTTCTTTCTTGTTTTCTCGCACATACTCTTATATTAATATTCCTTTCTTTCTCTCTCTCTCTGTCGTTTAGTAGTATTTTTTATTGTTTTTATTAAATTTAATTTGATATTTTACTTTTTTTTCACACGAGTCTGTTCCTCATTTTCCTCCCTCACCTCCTCTTCTGTCTGCTCCTTCAGTTCTTTATCTCCTGACTCCTCATATTTTTCACATAATAAAATGTACTACTGATATCGCTCCACCTATTGATACTTATAAACTTCCTCCTCCTTCTTCTCCTCCTCCTCCTGTGGCTGGGGACTGTAAGAAGTCCACCACCGTATTCCCTGCGTGTCGAAAAAGGCGACTAAAAGGGACATCTTTCTTTCTCTCCGGACTATTACTTTTTTCTTCCTTCCTATGGGTAGTACGCCTCCGTGGTCTAGTGATCAGCGTGTCTAGCCACGAATCCGCGGGACTAGGTTCGAATCCCAGCTCGGGCAGTCGGCGTGCAGCTCACCCAGCTGTTTAGCTGGTCCATAAATGGGTACCTGGGGACACCTGGGGAATGTAAATTGCGGTAACCTGGATGTCACACTGGCCCAGTGTCCCGGGGTAATGGGCTCTCCCACCACAGGCCACAGGCTCAAGGGCCAATGTTACGGAGATAGGCACCGAAGCCACGCGCTGCTACGTATGCCCCAACTTTACCTTACCTCTGGGTAGTCTATCCAAGGGTTGTCACCCTCCCTTACACTTTGGGGACACATTCTCCCTTTCCTTCCTTTCTACAGGTTTTCACCCAGCTTCTAATCTCAGTTTTCCTCTGATGTTTCTCTCACTGTCCTGGAGGATCTAGTCACTTGGAGTCTTCGTGGCGGTGTTCTTTTTTCCTGCGGAGACCTTGGAGCACACCTGAGACAGGTGCCTTGGGCCAGGGCCCGCAAGGCTTGTGCTTGAAGGGGACACATGTTGTGATGCTCTTGGGTGGCTGACTTTTCTCTCTACCCAGTGTGGGTAATGGGTAACTACGCCGGCCCCAGTCTTTTGGGACAAAGCTCAAGAACAAATCCGACTGGGTTGACAAGGTTGGCAGCTTCAAATCCGAAGGCTCATCACCATAATGGCCATTTTCCGTTTTTTTCTTGCCCTGCGGAGGTCTCCATGCCTTTATTTTCCTGGGGCACTGGGAAACTGCAGTATCTCTTTTCTTTGCATTTAACTTTTTTTAAATTATATTATGGTGACACCCTTAATTTACAGTAACTGCACTCCAATTGCTTTCATTGTCAGTTAAGAAATTGCTAATTCAAAATGCCGTCCAACCTAAGAGATTGCGAGGTATGTTCGAGAAGTACGCCCTAAGTATTTCAGAAACTCCTCTGCTTGTCGCTTTTGTGTTAGCGACCGTAAGTACGACGATTTGAAAATGAAATATGACATCATAGAAAACACGAATCCCGCCCAACATAGTTGTGCCGCAGGCTAGCGACACTGCCACTTCTTTGCCCAACCTGACCGAACCGACCTGTGCCCAAGTCACGAGAAATCCGAGTATCGATGCACCTGATGACGGTTTCATTCCTGTAAGGAATGGAGCCAGGCCTTCAATCGATTTGTTATTTGAAAGGAGAAAGGCGATGAGGAACACGAAACCCGGTTGATTGGCGATTCAATGATCAGAGGTCAGTTAACAGAATTTTGCGTTCGTGCTTCATGTGAGAAACGTAAGCGCATGTGTTTCCCTGGTATAGGTGTAGATGGCATCACTGCGGCGCGCGACGATGATATAACCGGCTCAGACCAAAAGTCACTGTTCGTCATCCATGTCGGAACGAACGACGTAAAGGCCAATCGTTCAGAAGAATTAATGGAAAAGTATCGTACACTGATCCGACAATTCAAGGAAAAAACAACCAACATAATGATATCTGGTATCCTCCCGCGGATGAGAGAAAGTAACGCTTTTTACAGCAAAGCCTTCAGCACAAACAACCGACTAAAGTCATTATGTGCTTAAGAAAATGTCGAGTTTGTGAACTTTTGGAATAACTTTTATAGTGCAAATGACTTGTACGAACGCGATGGTGTGCACCTAAATCCCGTCGGGGCGGCTAGACTTGGAAGACTTAGACAAGTCAGCCACCTCAAATTATCGCCCAATTAGCTTAACATCAGTTGTAGGAAAGATGTTGGAGTCAATTATACCCGGGAGCATTCGGGACCATCTAGAGAAGCATAGTTTAATTTATGATTCACAACATGGGTTCACAAAGGGTAGGTCTTGCCTTACTAATCTGTTGTCCTTCTACACTAAAGTGATCGAGGCAGTTGACAGAGATGAAAACTATGACATATTATATTTAGATTTCAGTAAAGCGTTCGACAAAGTTCCTCATCACCGGCTATTACTAAAATTACAGGCTCACGGCGTAGATGGGAAAGTTTTGAACTGGATCAGGGCGTGGCTTAGTGGTAGGAAGCAGAGAGTGCAAATCAATGGTAAAAAATCTGAATGGGGCAGTGTTACGAGTGGAGTCCCACAAGGGTCGGTGCTGGGTCCTCTGCTTTTTATTATTTACATCAATGACTTGGACACAGGAATTAGTAGTGATGTCAGCAAGTTCGCAGATGATACCAAGATCGGAATAGTAATCCAATCAGACAGGGACGCTAGCGTTCTCCAGGATGAGCTTGACAGACTATATGATTGGGCGGGGAAGTGGCAGATGGAATTCAATGTTGGGAAGTGTAGCATTCTGAGTGTAGGTAGGAATAATCCCTCACACAATTACTCCTTAAATGACACTCCTCTAAGCAGGTCTGGGCGTGAGAGAGACTTAGGAGTCCTAGTGAGCGCTGACCTCCGTCCTAGGGCTCAATGCATTCAAGAAAAAATCGGGCAAACAGAGTACTTGGTTTCATCTCAAGGAGCGTTGAAGTCATCCTCAAACTTTACTTAGCACTAGTTAGACCTCATCTCGATTATGCAGTTCAGTTCTGGTCCCCCTACTATAGAATGGATATCAAGATGTTAGAATCTGTACAGAGGAGCATGACAAAGATGATTCGGAGGGTGAGAAACTTGCCTTATGAAGACAGGCTGAAGCATTTAAATCTACACTCTAGAAAGGCGAAGTTTGCGAGGAGACTTCATCGAAGTCTATAAATGGATGAAAGGCTTTAATAAAGGGGATGTCAATAAGATTTTGAGAGTAAAAGAGCCAGGTAGGACGCGTAACAATGGTTTTAAGTTAGACAAATTCAGATTCAACAAAGACATAGGCAAGAATTGGTTCACCAATAGAATGGTAGAAGAATGGAACAGGCTTGGGATCCATGTTGTGGGTGCCAATAACATAGATACATTCAAGAAGAGCTTAGATAAAGCCATGGATGGTGAGGTAAGGTGGGGTTGAGTATACAGGAGCTGCCTTGTATAGGCCAACCGGCCTCTTGCAGACTCCTTACGTTCTCATGTTCTTATGTTAGTGAGCAGGTGTCACTTTTCAGAGCAAAAAAAAAAAAAAAACTAGCGAACCCGATAGAGAACGTCACGTAAACAATCAAAGGACCACCAACCAATCCCACCATGACCATATAAACGCGTGTTATGTAAATGGCCGCAGCAGCAGCATAAATTCACAGACCTGGAAGAACTTGCTGGAACAGAAAACCCACATTATCGCCGTCGCGGAGTGATGGTTGAATACAATTAACAGAGATTGTATTGCGGAATTTAGTTTACCCGGCTATTCAATTTTTCTTTACGACAGAGAAAACAAAGTTTGTGGTGGCGTCGTCTTATATATTCGAGCTGGTTTAAATCGACGTGTTATCAAAGTAGAAAGAATAAATAATATAGACACCGTTTTCGTAGAAATTTAAAACCGTTCAAGTAAATTAGTTATTGGCATTGCTTATAGACCTCCAAATCAAGCAATGCAAATAGACAGAAAACTGTTCGAACAAATTTCTAGCATATGCAATCAATTTGAAGCTGTACTTATGGGAGACTTTAACTTACCAGTAAAGAGTTGGGGAGACACATTAAATATACGCTCAGGTCACGATCTATACAGTAACTTATTAGAAAGCGCGCTTTATCAGCATGTGCATTAACCAACTCGCGAAAATAATATCCTCGATCTAGTTCTCACAACTAAAGAAAGCCTTGTTAATGATCTCAATGTTGGTACAGAATTCAGCAACAGCGATCATCGAATGATTTCGTTCAAGATAAAAATCAAAGAGGACGTGAAAACGAGGGAAGAAAGAATACCTGATTACCGACGTGCGGAATTTGAGAAACTAAGAAATTTACTAGCGAATGCAGACTGGAGCGAAATTTCTGCACCCTCAGATATAAATAAAGCTTGGGAAACATTCACAGAAACTTTAAGTAGAGCCGTGAATTTAAGCGTACCATTCCGTAAAAAGACGTCCAACAGCCAACTGGAAGCCTAAAGCCCCGTTCACACTGTGCCGACTTTGGGCCACGACTACCCACGACTCTAGGGTATACAAGTTCTTGGGTATTGATGTGAAAGGGTCTGGCATGTCTTGAAAGAGGTCTTGAGACTGTTGCCGAATGCTGCGCCGACGTCGAGTCTGGAGTCGTGAGGGTTAGCACGACATGGTGGCAACTAGTTGGCCGAATGTCCCAGACAGTCGGCAAGACGCCAAGACCCTAATAAAATCTCCCCCCCCCCCCCCTTCTTGGAGCGTGGGAACCAACTTGTCAAATGGAAAAGTCGCTGAGTTGTCGTTGCCCAGCGTCGGCTCAGTGTGAACGGGGCTTATGGTAGAACAATCAACGCAAACATCAAATTGAGAATAAGAATCGAGCGCGTGGCAAATATTTGATCACAAATAATGAAACAGACAAAATTGAATTCCAAAGATTACGCCGAGAAACAAAAAGAATCATACGTCTCAATACAAGAAACCTAGAGCTTCGTATTGCAAGCGCCAGCAAAACAAATCCTAAATATTTTTTTGCCTACGTAAGAAATAAAAAAGTTCTCATCCCAGTATTGGCCCAATAGCAACTGTAAATGACGAATCCACGAATGATGATAAAGGAATCGCTAACATATTGAATTATTTTTTTGCCTCCGTGTTTATAGAAGAAATCTTATCCTTGAGTAGTATTAGCGACATTGTAGAAAGTGATATAGTACAAATTATCGATAATGTTAAAGTAAACAAAACGCCTGGCCCAGATAAAATATCCCCGCGTATTCTTAAAGAGGCAAAACATCAGATCAGCAAGCCCCTCTTGAACATATTCTCAAAGTCGCTAAACACAGGAAAAGTACCACTAGAATGGAAACTCGCTAACGTAACTCCTATCTTTAAAAAAGGCGACAAGTCGCAACCAGGTAATTATCGACCGATCAGTCTAACGTCAATCGTGTGCAAAATTTTAGAGATGATCATTAGCGAAAAAAATGGTAAAGTTTTTTTTAAGATAACGGACTAATTAAGGATTCGCAACATAGTTTTCGAAACAAACGTTCCTGTTTGACTAACCTTCTCGATTTCTTCAACTTCATCTTTAATGTGTACGATTAAAGTCAATCAGTAGACATTGTATATTTGGATTTTCAGAAAGCATTTGACAAAATCCCTCACAAACGCCTCCTAAGTAAATTGCAAGCTCACGGTATAACTGGTAATATTCATAAGTGGCTCAAAGACTGGCTTACCGACCGTAAATAGAAAGTTGTCAAGAATGGTATATCATCCGACTGGCGAGATGCCAAAAGTAGTGTTCCACAGGGGTCGGTGTTGGGACCTGTTCTGTTTTTAGTATATGTAAATTACATTGACGAGGGGCTATCGTGTAAAATATCGAAATTTGCCGACGACACAAAAATAGCCAGCAGAGTCTTACGACAACGGATAAAGAACACTTCCAAGCTGATCTCGAACGTTTAAACAGTTGCGCACGAATATGGCAAATTAATTTTGATATTGAAAAGTGCAAGGTTATGCATATCGGAATCGACAACGATCGTATTCATTATCAAATTAACGGAGTGCAACTCTTTGAAGCCAACAAAGAAATATATCTTGGAGTAATAATTTCGAACGATCTTAAACCGAGCCAACATTGTAGTAGTAAAAGTAGTAAAAACTGCCAACAAACTGATCGGATTTATTGGTAGTACATTTGAACACAAATCAGAAAAAGTAATATTGACACTGTACAATTCGTTAGTTCGCTCACATCTTGAGTAATGCGTTCAGTTTTGGTCTCCCTATTACAGAAAATATATAGATAAACTCGAGAGGGTGCAGCGTCGAGCCACGAAAATGATCCCTAGACTGCGAAACAAACCGTACGAAGTCAGACTTAAAGAACGTAACATATTCAGCATATCACAGCGCAGGCAAAGAGGTGACCTTATAGAAGTGTTTAGAATTTTCAAGGGATTCGATAACGTTAATGTTCATGATTATTTTACAGTCTCTCAATAAAGTGTAACCAGAAACAATCGATACAAAATAGCGAAGAAGCATTTCAACTCAAATGAATCAAAACACTTCTTTAACGGTGTCATCAATGTATGGAATGGTCTGCCTCAAAACGTCGTCGAAAGCCAAACTATTTGCACGTTCAAAAACCGACTAAACAAATATTTAGAAGCTAACCCGAACATTCGCTATTTTGCTCCGGTCTAACAGAAAGTAGTGTTAGCTTAGTTGTCGTGTATGATCTTTCTTCTTTTCATGTAAAATTCCATTATAGTTTTTCTATACTACATGGTGTTCTTTCTTTTCATGTCAGCCTCGGCTACAGGGACTGGTGGGAGGGGAGGAGCCTTCGCCTTTGCTGTCCTGTGTCTCTGACTCGTAGATTAGAGTAGATGGTAGCAACAACAAACAGCCTAAGCAGAACCACGAGGTCTGTTGCCGATTGTTTTTCTTTTGTACTCCTTTGTACTCCTCCTCCTCCTGTTTGACTAACCTTCTCAATTTCTTCAACAACATCTTTAATGTATACGATGAAAGTCAATCAGTAGACATTGTATATTTGGACTTTCAGAAAGCTTTTGACAAAGTCCCTCACAACCGCCTCCTTAGTAAATTGCAAGCTCACGGTATAACTGGTAATATTCATAAGTGGTTTAAAGACTGGCTTACCGACCGTAAACACAGAGTTGTTATGAATGGTATATCATCTAATTGGCAAAATGTCAAAAGCAGTGTTCCACATGGGTCGGTGTTTGGGACCTGTTCTGTTTTCAGTGTATGTAAATTACATTGACGAGGGGCTATCGTGTAAAATATCGAAATTTGCCGACGACACAAAAATAGCCAGAAGAGTCACTACGACAATGGATAAAGAACACTTCCAAGCTGATCTCGAACGTTTAAACAGTTGGGCACAAACAATATTGAATATTGAAAAGTGCAAGGTTATGCATATCGGAATCAACAACGATCGTATTCACAATCAAATTCACTATCAAATTAACGGAGTGCGATTTTCTGAAGCCAACAAAGAAAAAGATCTTGGAGTAATAATTTCGAACGATCTTAAACCGAGTCAACATTGTACAGAAGTAGTAAAAATTGCCAACAAACTGACTGGATTTATTGGTCGTACATTTGAACACAAATCAGAAAAAAGTAATATTGACACTGTACTACAATTCGTTAGTTCGCCCTCATCTTGAGTATTGCGTTAAATTTTGGTCTCCCTATTACAGAAAATATATAGGTAAACTCGAGAGGGTGCAGCGTCGAGCTACTAAAATGATTCCTAGACTGCGAAACAAATCGTACGAAGAGAGACTTAAAGAACTTATTCAGCTTATCAAATCGCAGGCTAAGAGGTGACCTTATAGAAGTGTTTAAAAATTTCAAGGGATTCGATAACGTTAATGTTCATGATTACTCGTACTTTACAGTCTCAATCAAGTGTAACAAGAAACAATTGATACAAAATAACGAGGAAGCGTTTCAACTCAAATGAATCAAAACACTTCTTCTTCAACCGTGTCATCAATGTATGGAATGGTTTGCCTGAAAACGTCGTTGAAAGCGAAACTATTTGCACGTTCAAAAACCGACTAGACAAATATTTAGAAGCTAACCAGAACATCCGCTATTTTGCTCCGGCCTAACAGAAAGTAGTGTTAACTTAGTTGTTGTGTATGTTCTTCCTTCTTTTCATGTAAAATTCCATTGTAGTTTTTCTATACTACATGGTATTCTTCCTTTTCGTGCCAGCCTCGGCAGGAGGGACTGGTGGGAGGTGAGGAGCCTTCACCTTTGCTGTCCTGTGTCCTACTCGTAGATTGGAGTAGATGGTAGCAACAACAAACAGCCTAGTTAGGACCACGAGGTATGTTGCTGTTTGCTTTTCCTTTGTACTCCTTAGTACTCCTTTGTACTCCTACTCCTCCTCTTCCTCTTTCTCCTCCTCCTCCTCTTCCTCCATCATCTCCTCCTTCACCTCCTCCTCCTCTTCTTCTTCCTCCTCCTCCTCCTCCTCTATGTTTCTCTTCTTGATTTGTTAGGGAGATAAGATGGCAGCTATATTTTTTTCAGGGAGAACTTGAGATGTCTATTGAAACTGCTATCGAGAAGAAAGCATGGCTCCATAAGTTTCTGAAGATATTGATTTTTTCAAAAGCTTTAGGAAAACAAGAAAACAAAGTTATATGAGGTAGTCTGAAGGCGTAGAGCGGTCAACCTCATTAGGCACACCTTCACCAGGAGGGAGAGGAAGACGTTTAATTAAAGGCAAAGACGAAGGAGTTTGTCCAGGCGAGGTACCAGAACGAAAGCACAGATATAAAGTACAATAGGATACTCTATCGTATCCATAACCCTCTGAGGATTGAGCCCAGAGAGGGCATAGAAAACATTATTCTTAAGATTTTTATTAACAGGCATTGTGGAGTCAGAGGGAGCTGGGGTGGAGGACTAGGCCATAAATCGTCCAGAGTGAAACTTTGAGAGGATGTTTAAGCGAAGAGTTCAACTTGGAGTCAGATGTGGCAGCTGTAGGGTCATAAAAATTAGATAGAGGCAGGGAATATATAGAAGTTAATTTGTTCGACAGTTGTTTTGCTGAATGCTAGAAGTCTCTTGAAGAATTAGAGTAAGAGAAGTTTTCACATTTTCTGTTAATGAAGCAGCATTTGGTAAGTCGGAGAACAAATATGTAGCGATTCCGCGCAGAACTATAACTATCATGACTGAGAAAGGTTAGACGGTTCAGACAGCTTTTCTGAACTGCCTCTCTATCCAGGATTGCAAGAAAACAAGAAAGATTGAACCAGGTCTTTTTACACGTGAAGCAGACAAAGTGTGTGAAATGTGTGCCTCCGTCCCAGAAACAGTTACCAAAGCAAAGCGCTGGGCACATGCAGAGGTGTCTCGAACCTAGAAGCAATAATTATTATTACATTGGAAATCAGAAAAGGTCCTCCTCCGGTCTGGCCACCGAGCCGAAGCATAATGCCAGAAGCACCGCCTCCTCGGTGGGTCCTTTGGTTGTACAGGAGTGATAGAACAGGATGTGATAATTAGATAGTGATCAGAGAAACCCAACGGGGATAACAGTTTGACAGAGTATGTTGACGGATTACAAGAAGTTAGGCAGAAGTCTAAAGTATTGGGCGTCTCCAAGGAGGTCAAGTATACGTGCAGCGTGCTGAACCATCTGTTCTAGGTCAGTAAAGAGCGGAACTGTAGTCCTGTTCCGGTTAGTCAGTTAAAGATGATGAAAGCCAAAACTGGTGGTGAAAACTGAAATCTCCGAAGCTGTAGATTTCAGTGAACGAGGAGTGAATCAAGATGTGCTCCACTTTGGAATTCATATAGTTCTCCAAATACAGTTGATAGAGTTGGGTGAGAGATAAACAACACAGACGTATTTATTAATGGAACGGTACTTAGGTTTTATCCAGATAGTAACAAATGGTGAAGAGTCAAGGCCAGAGCAAGTTATACTGCGTACTCAGACGTACACAAGCATCTAGCTTTGCACTGAAGTTGACGATAGAGAAAGAAGGAGTGAATAGAGTAGATATTACTGCCAATATTGTCAGAAACCTGTGTTTCGGTTAGAGAGGGAGACTTAGAGCAGGAGAGATGGTGTTCCACAGAATGGAAATTAACGCAAACACTGCAAAGGGTGCAAGGTGTGATAGGAAGAAAGTAGGAAGAAGTATCAAGACGCCTGTTATGGCGGGAGTAACTATGACACTCTTCTGGCAGCCTGTCAGGAGTGACTCGTCATGCTGGGCTGCTGGGTCGTCCGTAAGGCCCACCGGGCATGGTAAGAGATCATGCAGGCCGGCTCGAGTTGGGGGCTCGAGCTGGGCTAGAGCCATAGCTACCCTGGCGACTGGCCTACACGCGGTCTCGCTGGGTGCGCTGAGGAAGAGGTTCCCGCCCCTCTAGCCGTTTCGGGCAACATAGCACAGCCGAACAGTCGCCTCCCGCTTCGGCGGGCGCGCCAGTGTACAATGTATACTTAGATCTCCCCCGCTCCAAGCTAGAACGGGGGAGGCTGGCGCTTATACCATGGCGGGCAGCTTCCCTATACGCCTGGTCTTGATGGGTTGCGCCAAAGGGTGACTGCCCAGGACGCCTGTACAGCTCGCCAGACTTGAGCTGTAGACTTGAGCTACTTGCGAGAAGGGCTCGTCCGAGTCGCGGGAGTCGTCCTGGCAGTCCGCCTGGATGTCACCGGGTGGTAATGCCCGCCGTGCTCGTGGCCAACGAGGTTATGGCAGACGCCGTAGTTGCGTAGCGATAAAGCCGCGGGCGAGCATCTTTAACAGTTCAGAAGGGGTCTACCTCCCCTTACGTTGTGTAAAATGGCCTCGTGAGAACTTTTGTCTTGGTGCAGAGATCTGCTAGAAAGCCGACCTGGCTTGACCTGTTGCGTGTCTCGTTTAGGTCGGTGCAAACTCCTGCTAGAAAGTCATGACCCGGGAGTCTCCGGGTTAGGACCAAGCTCAGCCGGTGTGATTGGTCAGGCATTGGGAACGTAAGCTGTTTCCTGGAAAAAGGCTAGGCACACCTGTAAAATGTTGTCGTGGTGCGAAGGTCCGCGACAAAGCCGGTCACTTTTCAGAACGTACGTGTCACACAACGTTCCTGCCGAGTGCTCAGAATATATCAAAGTGAAGAGAATCAAAATAGAGCGGGTTAATGGCGGGAGTGAGACGGGGCTGCCCGAGGTGTCCGGTGCGAATCCTAGCATGAAAGCCTTGAAGGCTTCTCGGACCCAGACTGTAAGAGAGAGAGGGTAATGGGCCCCGTGGAGAAGGCGAAACGGGCGTCGGTGTTTCTGCGGGTTATAAAGGTGTTAAAGAGGACAAGTATCCTCGGTCCGATTTGGGCCCAAGGGTCGGGGGATGCGGTCCGATGCAGCCGCGATAAATTTTCTGGTCCTTAGTACCAGGCCCTCTATGGTGCAGCAGCACTGCGGTAAGCCAGGGAAGAGATGCTGGAAGTACTAGCTTGTGAAACACACTTGGCAAATTATTTCCTTGGGACCAGAGTACGTTAACCGTAAGCTTAGACTTAGTCTTTTTTCACTCCCTGGTGTAGCCTGACTGTGATAAAGCCAGGGGGCGCACTATATAACCATATGGACAGAAACACTACTAGTACCATGTCATTGCCTGTAATGGCAGACCATTACCGAAAACAACATGGTCTATCCTGCATGGTGCGGCACCAGGTAACCGTAGAGCGGTACCGGCCTTGCCTGACCCTGCGGGTGTTGGGTTCGCGTCCTTCTCACGGATCGCCATTACCCGGCATTCAGCGCGATACAGCCGGGCGGCTTGGTGTCCGCAGTTTCTTACTACGGGACGTCATCCGTCCGGTGCGCTGCACCGCAAGAAAACCTTGCAGGATACATTCTGTGCTAAGGATGAAAGATTCCCTGTGTAAGGCAGGGTCCAGGACCACGTCCCCTGCTGTCCTGGCCGCTTGTAGACTGGGGTAGTGGGAGGTGTTAAGTGGGTCGGTTATTTAGGGGAGGCGGAGATCGATCTTCTCTTCTAATAAAAATTCGGTTCCATCCTGGGGACTCCGGGGCGGCTGTTATTAAACTTTCCATGCTATTCATTTCTATACGTTTAGAGGACATTGTGTTTGGGTGGTGTATGTATAATTTGGTGCAGCAAACAAGATAATTCGTCTTCAGAGAGATTACTGAAATGCGCTCCGGTTGTCCATGAGACACTCGGGAGCATTTGACTCACTCTCACTTCGCAGAACTTTACATACTAGAATAGCGGTTCCCAAAGTGTGGTGCGCGCACCCCTGGGGGTGCGTGAGCTGATCACTAGTGGAGCGTAAGGAGAAAAATAATGTAATGGCGGATTTTATGTCTCATTAAAATTTCAAACACATCATTAACTGCCATTGTTTTAAAACTAACGTATGCTGTACGCTTCAGCGGAGTTGTCTATTCTTTGTTTGAAACTTACCCATACTCTGAACACATTCATAAACCCCCTAGGTATATTTTCATTCAGTTTTGATAGCCATTGCTCAGAGACTCATACTTTGTGAGCACCAAATTCGTAAAGAATGGGCAAAATTTCAGGAAATCGACGGGACCTTAGTACTGTTCGAATCTTATCGGGGGGGTGTGGACTCTGTCAAGCCTGGGAGGTGGTGCGTGGCCTGAAAAGTTTGGGAACCACTGTGCCAGAAGATTCAATATTCACCACCATCCTTGAATTTTACCGACATTCACTGATCTGCCTGGTTAACAAGCCTGCAACTTGGCTTTTCACAGTGATCAAGAGCAGTTGGCTCTGCACCTTACACCTATCGCCAACGGCGTTGGGTACACGCCTAACACACTAAGCTTCTTCCTAACCTTTGATCAGTTAGCTTATTCTCTCAAACGGTTTTTTTTTTCTGTTCTCGCGATCACAACCTACTACACAACTACTGCTTCCAGGTCAGAGACGCTTCTCTCTGTGTGTGTGTGCTAGTTTGTCCATTTCATACAATGCATTATCTTTCAATGGCTTATACTAAGCTTACCTTTGATCTTAAGCTATTTTCCGTGAAAAAAAAATTCAAGGCTGCCATGGACCCCGTAATTCAGCTACTATTGAATGGAGAGTATCTCACAAACCTGACCTTCACTCAGAAGAAAACTCTGAGGAGACAGAAGGACAATCATAATATCTATGTTAAGCTTAGTATAATTTATTAGAAGACAGTGCAGTGAATGAAATGAACAAAATAGCAAATCCCGCACATGCGTATATCAGGATGGGACAAACCAATTCAGGGGCCGAGACTTAAGGCGGTATTTCAGGGGAACGATTTTGCTCGGGACCCAGACCTTCGGGCGGTAACTTTCGCTGAGCTGCTGAGGGAACATGACATGCACTAATCACACGAGGATGCTACGTTTGATGGGCACTGGACAATCTTGGTCTTTCATCTTGACTTTCAGGGACCGGATACCTACTCTCAAGTAGAAGTATATGTTGATTATTTCTGTCATTCATATTATGTTTGAATATAGTATTTTCTTACACTGAAAAACAAAAATGCATTTACAATAAATACATACAACACCATTCCTCCCTTTTTCCTCCCGTCTCCTTGATGAATGAGATGAATTTAAGAGTTGTTCAGTTGATACAAATATAGTTGGAGGTTTAAATGTAATTTTAAAAGACAGGTAAGGCAGAAAGTGAATGAATAACAACTATTCCCGTGACTTCTGGCATCTAGCCAAAAACATCTCCTCCAACTTCACTTCTTCATCTGTCCCTCCACTCCTCAGTCCTGACGGCAACACTGCCGTCTCATCTATCTGAACTCTTCTCTCAAACTTTCTGTAAGAACTCCACCCTGGACGATTCTGGGCATATTCCTCCTATTCATCCACCCTCTGACACCTTTATGCCTGTTATAAAGATTCTTCAAAATGATATTTTCTTTGCCCTCTCTGGCCTCAATCCTCAGAAGGCTTATGGACCTGATGGAGTGCCTCCTATTGTCCTTAAAAACTGTGCCTCCGTGCTGTCACCCTGCCTGGTCAAACTCTTTCACCTCTGCCTGTCAACATCTACCTTCCCTTCCTGCTGGAAGTATGCCTTCATACAGCTTGTGCTTAAGAAGGGTGACCTTTCCAATCCCTCAAACTACTGTCCTATAGCTTTACTTTCTTGTCTATCTAAAGCTTTTGAATCAATCCTTAACAGAAAGATTCAAAAGCACCTTTCTACTTCTGACCTTCTATCTGATCGCGAGTATGGGTTCCGCAAGGGGCGTTCTACTGGTGATCTCCTAGCCTATTTAACTGACTCTTGGTCATCCTCTCTTAGCCGTTTCGGTGAAACCTTGCTATTGCGCTGGACATATCAAAAGCTTTTGATAGGGTCTGGCACAAATCTTTGCTTTCCAAACTACCCTCCTACGGTTTCTATCCTTCTCTCTGTACCTTTATCTCCAGTTTCCTTTCTGACCGTTCTAGTTTTGCCGTGGTAGACGGTCACTGTTCTTCCCCTAAACCTATTAACAGTGGTGTCCCACAGGGTTCTGTCCTATCTCCCACTCTCTTTCTGTTGTTCATTGATGATCTCCTTTCCAAAACGAACTGTCCTATCCATTCCTACGCCGATGATTCCACACTGCATTACTCAACTTCTTTTAATAGAAGACCCACCCTACAGGAACTTAACGACTCAAGGCTGGAGGCTGCAGAACGCTTAGCCTCAGACCTTACTATTATTTCCGATTGGGGCAAGAGGAACCTGGTGTCTTTCAACGCCTCAAAAACACAGTTTCTCCACCTATCCACTCGACACAATCTTCCAAACAACTATCCCCTATTCTTTGAAAACACCCAGCTATCATCTTCCTCAACATTAAACATCCTCGGTCTATCCTTAACTCAAAATCTCAACTGGAAATTCATATCTCTTCTCTTACTACGTAAATCAGCTTCCTCGAGGCTGGGTGTTCTGTACCGTCTCCGCCAGTTCTTCTCCCCTGCACAGTTGCTCTCCATTTACAGGGTCCTTGTCCGCCCTCGTATGGAGTATGCATCTCATGTGTGTGTGTGTGGGGGGGGGGGGGGGGTCCACTCACACAGCTCTCCTTGACAGACTGGAATCAAAGGCTCTTCGTCTCATCAGCTCTCCTCCTCATACTGATAGTCTTCTACCTCTCAAATTCCGCCGCCATGTTGCTTCTCTTTCTATCTTCTATCGATATTTTCATGCTGTCTGCTCCTCTGAACTTGCTAACTGCATGCCTCCCCCTCCCGCGGCCCCTGCACAAGACTTGCTACTCATGATCATTCCTATACTGTCCAAACCCCTTATGCAAGAGTTAACCAGCATCTTCACTCTTTCATCCCTCACGCTGGTAAACTCTGGAACAATCTTCCTTCATCTGTATTTCCCCCTGCCTATGACTTGAACTCTTTCAAGAGAAGGGTATCAGGAAACCTCTCCTCCCGAAATTGACCTCTAATTTCGAACATTCCTTTAACCTCTGTTCTGGAGCAGTAAGTAGCGGGCTTTTTTTTTTTTTTTTTTTTTTTCATTACGCCCTTGCACTGTTCCATAGCTGTAGAAAAAGAAAAAAAGGATTGTGGATCGAAAACACTTGATTGCAAATAACTTACTGAGAACCGAACTAGGAATAAATAAGATGTATGCAAAGTCACTTACCTATGAATATTCAAAGTAGTACAAAAAAGAGAGAGAGAGAGAGAGAGAGAGAGAGAGAGAGAGAGAGAGAGAGAGAGAGAGAGAGAGAGAGAGAGAGAGAGAGAGAGAGAAAAAATACACAGAATTACATAGAAAATCAGACCACACAGACCCCATGGTCCAGACTAGGTGGTCTGTCCACTAAGTGATTCTACATTAATCAGAAGGCTCCAGAACGTTGCATTTCAACTCTGGTTAATATTAAGTTGAAGGAAGTGACGGTCGAGCTTATTTTTGAAGGAGTCAATCGTGTTACACTGGACCACTGATGATGGGAGCTTATTCCATTCTCGCACTGCAACGTTGGTGAAGAAAAATTTGGTGCAGTCTGAATTTACTTGTCTACATTTGAGTTTTATGCCATTGTTCCTCGTACGCAAAGTGTCATCGATCATAAACAATGTTGATCTGTCTACATTCGTGAAACCATTAAGTATTTTAAAATATTCGATCAGTTTTCCTCGGAGGCGACGTTTTTCAAGAGAGAACATGTTAAGGGTAGAAAGCCTTTCTTCGTAGGATTTGTTGCGCAAGGAAGGGATCATTTTTGTTGCCCGACGCTGAACACCTTCTAATTTAGCAATGTCCTTTGCAGGGTGTGGGAGACCAAAACTATACCGCATATTCCAAGTGGGATCTGACTAAACTATTGTAGAGTGGAAGTATTACATCTATATTCTTGAATAAAAAGTTTCTTTTAATGAAGCCCAACATTCTGTTCGCTTTATTTGCTGCATCGATGCATTGCTGTGAGAATTTGAGGTTTGACGCGATTTTGACCCCCAAGTCCTTGACGCATGGAACGCTTTTGAGTTTAACGCCGCGCATTTCGTAATCGAACTTCTTATTTCTTGTTCCAACTTGAAGGACCTGGCACTTGTCTACGTTAAGGGAGTATCCGCCTGTTTCTTATAACTAGCCCTTGGGTTTTGATTTCGATGTATATTATGAAGAATGATCAACTGATTATCATACCACAAAAGTCGAATGAGTCATGCAATTGTTTATTTTTTAAATTTCTTTTTTAGTGTTATTTTTTCAAAAATTGTGAAATCGATCTCCTCCGTCATTTGTGCACCGTTCTTCTTGTCCTTTACACACAAAATACTTTATAGCCTTCTCAACAAAGTCCTTAAAAAATGTTAATTGTATTTCATTTAGTCGCAAAAAAAATATATGAGAAAATTTGCATTATAAAATGTATTTTACTGTATTATGCAATAAAAAATTAAAATGATAATTTGTTTAAGCACTTTGTTCTATAACACGTCTAGCTCCTAACCCTAAAGTTGTATAGCAGTCGCGCTAAAACTAAAGGAGGAGATACGTTTAATGTGTGAATTTCTCTAATTTTGAGAAAACGTTGATTAAAGATTTGTTTCCATTTTCGTCTCATAGTGCAATAAAAAAACAATATAACGTCCCAGACTTGTTATTGTTTGATTCCTCAGGGTTCATTAATCACATACCAATGCATTTATCTAAGGATGGGACTCCTGGGTCCCCCTTTCAAAGGTATTAACCACTCTTAGCCAAAGTATCGCGACGCACCAAGCTATTAATTGTTACCAAGTTTGATCTTCCAAACTCGCCTGGTTGATACTCATTGCTTACGGTGTCATCTGCTTTTCTTTTTTTTTTTGCCTTTGATTGGAGTAGTAGTTCTTCTTTGCTTTCCACGTCTCAACCCTTTTCTATAATGACGTTTGTTCCCAACATGCTTGTAAGTGGATGACACTTGTCATGGCCAAAATTGTGTTCTATCACTGTCACTTTGTACAGCCTGTGGCTAAGAAGGGTGACCGTTCCAATCCCTCAAACTACCGCCCTATAGCTTTACTTTCCTGTCTATCTAAAGCTTTTGAATCAATCTTTAACCGGAAGATTCAAATGCACCTTTCCACTTTTAACCTTCTATCTGATCGCCAGTATGGGTTCCGCAAGGGGTGTTCTACTGGTGATCTCCTTGCCTTCCTAACTGACTCTTGGTCATCCTCTCTTAGCCGTTTCGGTGAAACCTTTGCTATTGCGCTGGACATATCAAAAGCTTTTGATAGGGTCTGGCACAAATCTTTGCTTTCCAAACTACCCTCCTACGGTTTCTATCCTTCTCTCTGTACCTTTATCGCCAGTTTCCTTTCTGACTGTTCTATTTCTGCCGTGGTGGACGGTCACTGTTCTTCCCCTAAACCTATTAACAGTGGTGTCCCACAGGGTTTTGTCCTATCTCCCACTCTCTTTCTGTTGTTCATTGATGATCTTTCCAAAACGAACTGTCCTATCCATTCATACGCCGATGACTCCACTCTGCATTACTTAACTTCTTTTAATAGAAGACCCACTCCACAGGAACTTAACGATTCAAGGCTGGAGGCAACAGAACGCTTAGCCTCAGACCTTACTATTATTTCCGATTGGGGCAAGAGGAACCTGGTGTCCTTCAACGCCTCTAAAACACAGTTTCTCCACCTATCCACTCGACACAATCTTCTAAACAACTATCCCCTATTCTTTGACAACACTCAGCTATCACCTTCTTCAACACTAAACATTCTCGGTATATCCTTAACTCAAAATCTCAACTGGAAACTTCATATATCATCTCTTACTAAATCAGCTTCCTCTAGGCTGGGCGTTCTGTACCATCTCCGCCAGTTCTTCTCCCCGCGCACAGTTGCTATCCATTTAAAGGAACCTTGTCCGCCCTCGTATGGAGTATGCATCTCACGTGTGGGGGGGCTCCACTCACACAGCTTTCCTCCTTGACAGAGTGGAGTCAAAGGCTCTTCGTGTCATCAGTTCTTCTCCTCATACTGATAGTCTTCTACCTCTCAAATTCCGCCGCCATGTTGCCTCTCTTTCTATCTTCTATCGATATTTTCATGCTGACTGCTCTTCTGAACTTGCTAACTGCATGCCTCTCCCTATCCCGCGGCCCCGCTGCACACGACTTTCTACTCATGCTCATCCCTATACTGTCCAAACCCCTTACGCAAGAGTCAACCAGCATCTTCACTCTTTCATCCCTCACGCTGGTAAACTCTGGAACAATCTTTCTTCATCTGTATTTCCTCCTGCCTACGACTTGAACTCTTTCAAGAGGAGGGTATCAGGACATCTCTCCTCCCGAAATTGACCTCTCTTTTTGGACACTCCTTTGACCTCTATTCATGAGCAGTGAGTAGCGTTTTTTTTTTTTTTTTACTTTACGCCCTTGAACTATCTCTTTAGCTGTAAAAAAAAAAAAAAAGGGGGTGGCAATTTCACTCTAAAGTGTCCTGCATATTTGACCGCCATGCATTTCAACCATACTTTTGAATGAAACGATTGGTTTGGTGGTCGTGGTGGTGGTGAGGGATCTTAAAGTGGCGAGTTGCTTGACCTTGAACTTGAGTGTTGGCGTGTAACAGTTATTTGCGTTTCCTCTCCTTGTATGAGCTGTCACTCTGCGGTTCTTCTCCACATGCCGTTTCCGAGAGAGAGAGAGAGAGAGAGAGAGAGAGAGAGAGAGAGAGAGAGAGAGAGAGAGAGAGAGAGAGAGAGAGAGAGAGAGAGAGAGAGAGTGTGTGTTTGACGCGGATGACCACATTGAGGTGGAAGGAGCATGACGACCAGCCGGCGAATCAGGATGAAGTGAGGCGCCCGGACTAACGTGAGCGGGCTGCCTGAGAAGCGGAAAATAACTCCAGCCTGTCTGCGCTAGTACCCCTTATGGTCCATGAGCAGAGCCCTATCTGTTGGCATTTTGCTTACGGACGGGGCCTGCCTAACCAATATCGTTCCCGTGAAATACCGGCTCGCCACACCGGCTGCTGCTCAGCGTGCGTTCAACGGCAGCCACACAAGGGTACGCGTGGTGCTTGAGCAGGCATTTATTTAGTGTACATTTCAGAGTGTGCCACAGAGGCTAGATAAAAGAAAATTTACGTTACCCAATTCTCTTTTATCCTAAACATAACTGGCATTGCTCAGCATAACATTATCTTCTTCAGTACTACACTATACATATACGCTACTTTTACTGTTATCTAAAACATCTACAAGTAGTGGTATTCCCTGCCACCAACATCTGAACGAAAACGGCAACAGAGTCTTTACCGAAAATTTAAGGTGAGGTAAAGTTGGGGCCTCGTTTCAAAGTTGCGTGTGGACTTGATGCTCATCATGCCATTGTCCCTTTACCCTGTGGGGGTGAAACTCATTAATTCGGCACACAGGATGAGGGCAACGTCCGCGTTATTGTGGATTACCTTCCCCAGGTCTCCGCAGGCACCATTCATCGACCAGCCCTAAAGAAAGTGTGACGGATGGGTGCGCTCTGGGCCGACAGCCCAGGCTGAGATTCGAGTTTAATCCCGCAGCGTTGTTACTGGATATGGTTGCCACTACATTCACCACGGAGGTGTGTGTGTGTGTGTGTGTGTGTGTGTGTGTGTGTGTGTGTCTGTGTGTGTAATAATAATCGGTTTATTCAGTTACGGCGGCCGTCAGGCTGAAAGTTTATTTATTATATAAACAGTTTAACTTCGCTGACGATAACAAGTACAAAGAGAAGGGGATGTGGGGTAACGGGGGTTTGATATGTCTGTAGGAGGGTTGGGGCGATGGAGCTTGGGGTGAGGAAGGTGGGGGCTGGGGGAGTACAGTGTAGTGGTGCCGGGAGGGGGGAAGGGGTGGTCTCTTCAGATGACGGTGGGTCAGGTCACGTGTAAATCTTCAAGTACAGTACAGGTACAGGTACAGGTGACAGTTTACGGTGGTGGTGTAGGTGGGAAGTTTATGGGAGGTCACTCAGGTGCCCATACTTGTTAATGAGGTGCTAAGCTCTTGGGCCGGCGAGACACAGATGATGGGTGCTGGTCGGCTGGTTGACGTAGCCGTGGGAACAAGTGCACAGCGTTGATGAAGTTGCCGTACATCTTGCTTCAAACCTGAGTGACGAGGCTGCTACAGTGCCTGCCACCTGAATTGACCTTCCCCTGCTGCTGGGTGACCGAGATGGTATTCTACGGAGCTTGAGGGACGCGGTGGATGGGGAGGCGTTGGTGACACACAGCTCTCACTACCCTTCCAGCACCACTATTCATGATTCAATTTTCTCTTATAAGCTGTGCGCAATTCTCAGCATGCATCTCGTCTCTCCATACACCTGCAAGACTCGTCCTCAGTTTTCTTATCAGTCTTGTTGCAAGATTTGTAAACATGTAATTTCTTTTCACAAATGTTTCGCGCCGCTCCTTAAGCAAAAATACTCAAATCTTCCTGCCGCCTCAGCCCACTGGATAACAACAGTTTCATTCGTGACCTGGCGTGCTGTGCTGAATTATTCCTCGGCAGCATGAATAAACATATTCATGAATCCTTACTTCCAGTCACTGAGACTTGTAAACTTCGGCACATTTGGTGCTTTAGTGGGGTCACCTCCGCCTGTTCCTGGTCTGTCCTTTCCAGCTGAGCTCGCCCCATCACTTGCTATAATAGTTTTCTTTCACCGTTAGGGACAGCAATCTTTTGTTACGATAATATTAACCTATTTCTGAAAAATGGTAACCAATTGCCACAAGTAGTTGACGCAATCTCAAAAGAGTATTTCCTGACAGAAACGGTTATCAAAACTATGATTAGTACTCCCACAACCTCTCTCTTAAATTTCATTCTGTACCTAGATGTTGGGTCTACGTACGAAATGACATCACTTGGTCTTGTTCTAACAATCTCGATCGTTGACTAAGACTCTGACTAAGACTTAATAGTCATTCTATTACTGTATTCGTCAGTGATGTCAATATCTCATATAACTTATATAACAACTAAAGCAAAATATTTTACCACTTGAATTCTAAGGTGGAGCCCATCTTGGCTCACCTTCATTTCGCTGAAATCTAGATCTTATGACATTTCAATGTTCACCATCAGCTTTGGCTATCATCCTCTGTTACTGATCAGCCTGGTGAACAAACCTACAACTTTGCTCTTCTAAATGATCTTGAACTTTTTGATCAACATACTGCACTCATCCCCAACCGCCTTGTACATACACCCAACATTCTAGAATTCTTCATAATCTATAATCCTTCAGCTTCAGCTATCAATTCCTGGTTGAGCTCCTCATATCACAACCAAATTGCCACATTCTGTCCTATCGCTCCTGTACAATCTCAAGACACCGATGAGGCGGTGCTTCTGGCATTTCACTTCAGTTCGATGGGGTGACCTGAGGATGTACTTTCCCATTTTCCTGTGGAATTGTTCCTGCTTCCAGGACACAGACCCTTCTGTGTATGTCCAGCGCATTACTGAGGTGCTTCTCTTTGGAATGGAGGCTCACATTTCATACCTTTCTTGAATCACGCTTGTTCTCGTGCAATCAAGATTGAGAGGCAGCTCACCAAAAGGTACCTGAGAGTTTGCTCTCCTGCTAATCATGATCTTTACATTTGTGCCCGGAATCGTGCAAAATCTATTCTTCGACTCACCATAACTCTTTCATCAACTGAAAATGCCAACACCATGCAATCTCTAATTCTTCCATTGGCATCTAGCCAAAAATATCTTTAACAGTTTTATTTTTTCTCATTTCCCACCTCTCCTTAGTTCTGCTGGCAGCACAGCTGTCACGTCTGTTTCTAAGGGTGAACTCTTCGCTTGGACCTTTTTTTTTTTAATTCCGTTTTGAAATATTCAGGGTCTTATCCTTCTACTCATCCCCCCTCTGACTCCAGTATGCCTGTTATTTAAATTCCTAACAAGGATATTTTCTATGCTCTATCTGGTCTCATTCCTCAGAAGGCTTATTGTCCTAATGGAGTGCCTCCCATTGTCTTTAAAAACGGTGCTTCCGTGCTAACACCCTGGCTGGTCGAACTATTTCGTCTCTGCCTTTCAATATCTACCTTCCCTTCCTGCTTCTAGTACGCCTGCATACAGCTCGTGCATAGGAGGGGAGACCATTTTTATCGTTAGAGCTACCGTCCTATTGATTTACTTTCCTGTCTCTATATAACTCTTGGACTGGTCCTTAAGTGGAAGATTCTTTAGTAAATATAAACTCCTGACGTTCTTTCTGATCGCCAGTACGGATTCGGCAAGGGACGATCTACTGGTGATTTCCTTGCATTCTCAACTAACTTCTGGTCATCCTCTTTTAGCCCTTTCGGTGAAACTTTTGCTGTTGCCTTACACATCTCGAAAGTTTTTGGTAGAGTTTGGGACAAACATTTGCTCTCTAAACTATCCTCTAATCTATCCTCTAATCCTCTAATCTATCCCCCTCTCTGTACTTTTATTTCCAGTTTCCTGCATTACACAATATCTTTCGACAGAAAATTCTCCCAACATAAATTACAAGACTATGCAAGACTCTGCAGAAGCTTTAATCTCAGACAGAAGGAACGTGGTGTCCTCAATGCCTGAATATCTTAATTTCTCCATTTGTCAACTCGACACAATCTTCCAAAATCACATATTCTTCAGGAACATTCAACTTGTACTTTTTTCTTCACTAAACATCCTCAGTCTGTCATTTAATCAAAATCTTAAGTGGAAGTCTCATATCTCTTCTCTTACTAACTCAGCTTTCTCAATGTTGGGCGTTCTGCATCATCTCCATCAGTTATTCTTGCCCCTCAAAAATGCTGTCCATATACAACGCAACAACGCCCTTGTTCCGCCCTCTAATGGCGTATCCACCTCATGTTTGAGGAGGGACTCCACATACAGAGCCTTTTTTAAAGAGTAAAATCAAGGCTTTTCGTCTCACTAACTCCCCTCCTTCTACTGACAGTCTTTTGTCTCTTAATTCCGCTGCAGTGTTGCGTATCTTCCTATCTTGTATCGATATTTCCGTGCTAACTGAACTTCTAAACTTCCTAACTGTATGCCTCCCCCCCCCCCCCCTCCCGCGGCCCAGCTGTACCCAACGAACTTCTACTCTAGCTCATCCCTATAGTATCCAAATCCTTTTGGCAAGAGTTAACCAGCATCTTCATTCTTTCATCGCTTTCACTGGTATACTTTGGAACAGCCTTCCTTTGCCTGTATTTCCTCCTGCCTACGACTTGACCTCTTTTAAGAGGGGAGTATCAAGACACCTCTCCATCCGAGATTGACCTCTCTTTTGGCGATTATTCTATATTTACAGGAACAGTTCTTAGCGGGCTTTTTTGTTTTCATTTGTTTTTGCCTTTGGGCTGCTTCATTTATTGTAACACTTACTGACTAGTATTGGAGAGTTGGTTAATACAGATCCTCGAGACCTGGTCTAGTAAGTATGAGATACTGAAGGTTGATTGGTACTGTTGCCGAGTCCGGCCTCTGATGACTTTAAGTTTACCTCTCGATTGTTCAATAATGTTAGTGTGTCAGCGTGGTGGAGTTGGCTCTGAATACTTTTATGCGCGCACCAACGCTCCTCTACCCACGCCAGGTCCATCCCTTGTTGTACGTAGTCATCTCTGGCAAAGTAAGTACTATAGTCGGTTCCTCGAGACCTGGCGGGCCTAATCGTTCAAGGATGGATTCGCGGACTTGGTATCATTGCTTGGGTGACGGTCTCATTGGCTGTTGTTAACTAGATCCAACATGCGGCAAATTATGTTTGCCGTGACTTGGCCAACCATTTCTCGCTCTCTACTGCCTCCTAAAATCAACACTGTTGATATTTAAATGTAGTTATTCTTACAGTTGCTCTTTCTTATGTCTATTTATTGGTTTGTTATCTCCAAATAATGGAAATACATTTCGGGATTAATGAGAAGCTATTGCCTTAGGCCAGTGCTTACGTTACGACTACGTAGAATAACTAAACATTATGACTGAGCCAGGACTAAAGATACACCAGGAAGTCTTACAAAAACGAAGTTAATTAACGAAAGACATCGTGTAAACTGTAGCCTTGCACTTTGTAGTAGTTGGAAAAATAGCGGAAAAATGTCTAGCCTTAATTAACAGAAGCTTCCGTCGATGGACATCGTCCGTTTACGTGCACTTCCGCCCTAATTTTGTTATGAATGTCGTTTCAGACTTATTTATAATAGTTCAAAAGGCACATATTTATCAATAAAAATATCATTGAGTTAGTTTTTTTTCGGTGCAATCTGTTACCTTACAACTCAAAAAGGGTTTTGGCTGGAATACAAAGTCAATTTTATCCGCGTCAGAACAAGTTTAGAATTGGCCAGTGAGCCAGCAGTGCCGCCACCCAAGCAATGATACCATGTACGCGAATCCATCCATGAAGGATTAAACTTCCCAGGTCTCGTGGAACCGACTATAGCAACAAACTTAGGCATTACGTCCCCTTGTAATTATGTTTATTTCACCCGTTATGAACCCAGCTGGACCACCCACCTTAGCCCTCCGTCCCTTCCGTCACAGGCGGCACACGTTGCCTACTCGGTACTGCCAGGAGTGCAACAGAGGGAGGTCCGTTACTGTTCACACTGAAGGCATTGTCCTTCGTCGTATTCACTACCTACTCATCGCATCTACACGGTAACTGTCGTGTAGATATTGTCACTTTCGCTCATCCTGTCCAGCGCAGGGTTATCGTGTGGTGTAAAGACTATTACAACTGTCAAACATATGGTCCTTGCGATGAATAATGATAGTATTATTAATAGCTATGACGATGACATCAATGATAATGATAATACTACTACCAAAGGTAATAATGATAATGACTGTAACACTACTACTACTACTACTACTACTACTACTACTACTACTACTACTACTAATAATAATAATAATAATAATAATAATAATAATGATAATAATAATAATAAAAATAATAATGACACTAATGATAATAATAATAATAATAATAATAATAATAATAATAATAATAATAATAATAATAATAATAGTAATAAAATAATAATATGAAAGTTGATATAATAATAACAATGACGGCAATATTATTATTATTATTATTATTATTATTATTATTATTAATGTCAATAATAATAATAATAATAATAATAATAATAATAATAATAATAATAATAATAATTATATAAACGTTGATGATAATGATAATAATGGTACTAATAATATTAATATATTATTATTATTATTAGTAGTAGTAGTATAATTATTATTATTACTATTATTATTGTCAATATTCTTATTATTATCATTAATGATAATAATAATGATAATAATAATAATAAAAATAATAATGATAATAATAATAATAATAATAATAATAATAATAATAATAATAATGATAATATTAATAATAATAATAATAATAATAATAATAATAATAATAATAATAATAATAATAATAACGATAATAATAATAATAATAATAATAATAATAATAATAATAATAATAATAATGAAAAGAATAGTACTTATAACAACAATAGAAATAACGATTTATAAAATGTCAATGATGATGTAAAATTACTTGATATCAGTGTACTGAAAGGTGGCTGTATGGCCTAGCAGGCTGGCCGTTCCAGTCTCTCACACTACCGTTGTGACAAATATTGGAAATGTTTCTTCACTAGTATATTTAATCAAATGTTTGTATATACACACAACCCACGCGCCTTCTTACATAATAGGAAGTATTCCGGTTTGCATCACTAACACGCCCAGGGGCGGATACAAGGGGGGGGGGGGCAGGGGGCCCGGGCCCCCAAAAAAAGCACCGCCACCCCCCCCCCCCAGAAGATCTTGAGTGTATGCGGAGAGTGGGTACAGAACGGACTCGCTTATAATGTGCTGCAACTATAATACGGAGTGTGCCGTCGGCTGTAGGCATATGCAGGCGCGGATACGGGGGTGGGAAGCCAGATGGTTCGGGCCCCCCCAAAAAAATTTAGGGATCACTAAAATATTTGAAATACACATAAATTGAGAAAACATAAAATATATTTAAGACACCCCTAAAAAGCTAGAGAACTGGGGAGCGAAGCCGGCCGCCGTTAGATAGCTCTAGATGCTGTCCTCCAAACTTTAAAAAAAATCCTTCTCTATAGGTTCCTTGGGCTTTACTATGCGGAGGTGAACGGGATGCTCAGGCAAGATGTGAATTTTGTCGGTGTCTGATGTAGTTTTTCACTTTCCTGCAGGGCCAGGGCACAACGGTCACGTGCCCAGGGCCCCGCTATATACTCGTACAGGGCCGTAGTACGCCGTACCCAGTGGGGGGGAGGGGGGCCCGGGGATGTCGGACGCTCCCAACTCCCCCCCATCTGCTAAAATGTCCACTTTCTGAGAGTCAAAACGAAAACTGGTACCTTTCCGTTGCATTTCTGGAAACCTCAGGATTTTATCTATTTATTTTCAGTATTTAAGTTACGGAACCGTATATTGAATATTATAGAGCAAGATGTAAAGGCCTAGGAAAAATCTTTGTGACCTTATTCCTCACATGCAAGCAGAAAATGGATTTTAGTGCAGGCCACTATCATCATTCGGCACTTCGAAGAGGAAATAAGGGAAGACTTCCTTGCCTTTGTGCACGCCCAAGACCTCACCGGTAAAGGTTTAGCCTGGCTCCTTTTGCGCACCGTTGAAGATCTCGGATTGGACATGGCCAAGTGCAGGGGACTTGGTTTCGATGGAGCAAGTACCATGATGGGAGAATTCAAAGGGTGTACCGCAGTACTCATGAAGAAGTACACCCTAGCCAAGCCAATCCACTGCTTTAACCACCGGCAGAATCTAGCACTGACGAAGGCGTGTGACGTCAAGGAAGTGAAGATCGCCCTTCAAACACTGACCGAGGTGTACAACTTCGTTCATTCTTCGAATATGCGCTCTCTCCGCTTCACGGAGGTTGTCAAGCTTGCCTCGGCCACGCGCGAAAAGCTTGTTCCCCTGTGCCCCACCAGGTGGATTGAGAGGCATGACGCAGTGTTGGTTTTCGTTGAATTTCTGCCTGTCATCGCTGTTTTTCTTTTTCTAGAGGAAGAACTTGACGCCACCGCTGGGCTCCTCATCGCCATACGTGTTCCCCGCTTTCTCGTTGGACTGGTTGTAGTGGAGTGTATATTGGCGCATACTCTCGAGCCGAGGCGAACTCTTCAGAGAAAAGATGGCGACCTGGTGTCAGCCTATGCCACGATTCGTGGCATCGAGACCATTTTTGCCAAATTCAGAGCAGATGCGGAGAATCATTTCCACGACGTGTTCATGAAAGCGGAAGAGCTTTTGGTCGAGGTGGGGTCATCGCATGACACCATCCCTGTGCCACGACTCTGTGGACGACAGACCCAGCGATCAAATGTTCCGTGCGAGAATGCTGAGGAGTACCAACTACCGCCGGGCGGTGTGCATTCCGTTCGTGGACCACGTCTTGGCTGAGTTGAAGAGTCGGTTCGGCGACGACACAGTGCCTGTCGCACTTCAGCTCAAGCAACTCCTCAAAGGCCCCGAAACGGATGTTGCGGCTGTGCTTCAAGCGGCGAAGCTCTACGAGCTCGACATCGAATCCCTAACACTCGTGAAGGCGCTGGGCATTATCTGTTCCGGTCTTCCAAACTATCAAAGAAGCTCAGGCACACGCCAGCACCAGCATGTTCTCCAATCTCGCCATTCTCTTGAAAACTCTGTTGACGCTTCCAGTCTCCAACGCGGAAGCTGAGAGGTCTTTCTCAGCATTGAAGAGGCTGAAAACCTATATGAGGAGTACCGTCGGCCAAGAGCGCCTGAACGGACTTGCCCTCCTCTGTGTCCACTATGATATCCCCATTTCAGTCGAGCGAGTGATAAGCAAATTCGGTAAAAAAAAAAACGCCGACTACTCTTTGCTTAGTGAGGCACTTGTTGAATACTTGGGAATTTGTAAATATATTTCTTTAGATCAGCCAATCTTTGCAAATGTGTTACCTCAATCCCATGTAAAAGAAGCCCTATATGAATTCCTTTTTATCTCCAGCTGTGTCTAATTTTACATATTAACTCTTTTTTGTAAAGATTAGGTTTGTAATTTATATATGACCTGCATTATGATCACCCTTGCTGCTTACATATCGAAATAAACGTTTAGTTATTTTCGAATGCTCGTATGGTGATGATTTCTACCTGTTCAGATCTGCCTTTTCACTGGTCGGATGTACAATTTGAATTGTTTCTTGTTATTGCTTGCCAGCCTAAATATTGATTGCACTTCATATATATATATATATATATATATATATATATATATATATATATATATATATATATATATATATATATATATATATATATATATATATATATATATATATATATATATATATATATATATATATATATATATATATATATATATATATATATATATATATATATATATATATATATATATATATATACACACACACACACACACACACACACACACACAAGAAAAAATCATTTGTCACGCATACGTTGATTGCTCGGGAGCTGCGGATTTTAAGCAAAGAACCGCTAACACTATCCATTGGTCTTCACTGTTTTGAGGCTGTCGCTAAGATGAAATTTTACCATCGGGCCCAAACCCCAAAGTGATTTTCTGGATCCGCCCCTGAACACGCCACAGAATCACCCGCAAGTCACGCTTGTCTTCAGATCATACTGGGACGAACAATGGCCTCTTAAATACCTGTTATTTATCACTTTTTAGGCACAACTAAAGATAGCTGGCCCTGTACGTGCTGCGAACAGGCAATTCAATTGATTTACTGCATATAAATCACATCAGTAGTATATAAAGTAACATTAAATATTAATGTGGGGCTAGGCGTTTTAAATATCAAATGCGTTTTACACTAATTGATAAAAATACTTCTTATATGCACTTAAAGAGACAGATATCTTTTTATGTCCCTCAAATAAGATGGATTATAGGGATTCAAAAGGCCATTGTTCGTTCGAGTGTGTCCTGACTATGGTGTTTGTTACCAGCTTGTCTTGCGTGTGCTCGTGTGGTAAATGGTCGGTGCAAATCGGCATGTTCGGGACTTACATAAGAAGGTGTGACGGGAAAATTGTATCTACTCACGTTCAAATATATTATTAAAAAAAATAACGTCAATATTCATCACAACAGTTGATTTCCACGAAAGCACAAATTAACAATGTACATATGTCACATCTACGCTCGTGAGTGGGCATATGGAATGAAACCACTGATCCCCAAATATATGGACGGGTTAACTCCGTGCAAGTCTTGAAGCCCGCAGACCGCCATCTTTAGATTCCCTCGCGCCAAGTATTTAAATAAAGATTATGCATCACCGCTCCCAGAATGGCAGTAGAGGTGATAAAACACTTCATTACAAACGTATGCTGAATTTCCCAATGGCCTAACTTCTAGTTTTCATCGTTTTTCATGTTAACTGTTTCCTTATTTTGCACATTTTTATTCGCATTATTTAACCATAACATGCTCTAAATAGCATATATGATATGTTTTGAAGGATTATTGATCGTGGTGGGATAGAACAAATGCTACAGTTTGAGAGAAATTAAACAAAAATGAAGTCATTGTATGAAATATTTTTCTTTAGTTTCCTATCTAACTAATTGTTTCCTGTTTTGAATCTGAAAGACAACAATGTGGGCTGCCTGTTTTATGTCCCCCGCAACGTTTATTGGTTAACTCTAATATATATTCAATGCAGTACA
>NC_066561.1:594609-607109 GCF_024679095.1 Eriocheir sinensis
CATAGCAGCCAAGTGGAGGGGTGTGCGGCCATACCTGTCCTTGGCGTTAAGGGCACTGGAGGGTATGAGGGCAGACACACACTCAGCACTGCCCTGCATAGCAGCCAAGTGGAGGGGTGTGTGGCCATCCTTGTCTTTGGCGTTAAGGGCACTGGAGGGTATGAGGGCAGACACACACTCAGCACTGCCCCGCTCAGCAGCCAAGTGGAGGGGTGTGCTGCCATACATGTCCTTGGCGTTAAGGGCACTGGAGGGTATGAGGGCAGACACACACTCAGCACTGCCCCGCTCAGCAGCCAAGTGGAGGGGTGTGCGGCCATACCTGTCCTTGGCGTTAAGGTCACTGGAGGGTATGAGGGCAGACACACACTCAGCACTGCCCCGCATAACAGCCCAGTGGAGGGGTGTGCGGCCATACCTGTCCTTGGCGTTAAGGGCACTGGAGGGTATGAGGGCAGACACACACTCAGCACTGCCCCGCTCAGCAGCCAAGTGGAGGGGTGTGCGGCCATACATGTCCTTGGCGTTAAGGTCACTGGAGGGTATGAGGGCAGACACACACTCAGCACTGCCCCGCGCAGCAGCCAAGAGGAGGGCCGTCATTCCTAAGTGGGGGAGGGGAAGAGACACACACTCTTAAGGGTCTAGTAATAACCATACGTTATCAAAGTGTCCTACTGACCACCGACCGCACACTGCACCACTACTAGAGTCCGTTTCATTCCGTCTGTCCACCAACAAAGCGGGGATTTTGATGGATGTGGCAACTGAGCATTTCTAGTTCGTGAATACGTGAAAATCAACTTTTGTGATAGACATTCAAGCTTATTTTTCAATAATATATTTGAATATTTATGTGTACAAAAAACAACTGTCACTTGCATCGATAACTAACATGCAAGCACACGAAAACACTAACTTGTATCAAGTAACATAGTCACATGATGCTCGAACGAGCTATTTTTTTCTTCAAATTCATTGATTGATAGCTCATTTCAGGTATATTAAAAGATATCTGTCTCTGCAAGTGCATGTAAAGGTTATCTTAATATCTTTCTGCATGTAAATAATGATTTTATATATATATATATATATATATATATATATATATATATATATATATATATATATATATATATATATATATATATATATATATATATATATATATATATATATATATATTATTCGAAATAACATGAAATAGTAAATAGTAACTGTTGAATGCGATGCTAGGGTATTTAGAAAATTAGGCTACCCATGCTATTTACATACAACAGATCAAAATTCCTTATGTATAGACACTTGCAGAGACGGATGTCACTTTATGTACCTGGATGAGATGAAATATGGGTATCTGAAAGGTTATGAATCGTTCGAGTATATTCAGACTATACTATTTGATATACAAATTGTTCTTTCGTGTGATTATATGGTAGATTATCGATGCAAATCGGCACGTTTGCGGTTCATATAAGAAGAGGAGAGCTGATGAGACGAAGAGCCTTAGACTCCACTCTGTCCCAAAGAGCTGTGTGAGTGGAGCCCCCCCACACGTGAGATGCATACTCCATACGAGGGCGGACAAGGCCCCTGTATATGGATAGCAACTGTGCGGGGGAGATGAACTGGCGGAGACGATACAGAACGACCAAGCTCGAGGAAGCTGATTTAGTGAGAGAGGAGATGTGAAGTTTCCAGTTAAGATTTTGAGTTAAGGATAGACCGAGGATGTTTAGTGTTGAAGAGGGTGGCAGCTGTGTGTTGTCAAAGAACAGGGGATAGGTATTTGGAAGATTGTGTCGAGTTGACAGGTGGAGAATTTGAGATTTTGAAGTATTGAAGGACACAAGGTTCCTTTTACCCCAATCGGAAATGATAGCAAAGTCTGAGGTTAATTAAGCGTTCTGCAGCCTCCTGTCTGGAGTCATGTACTACCTGTTGTGATGGTCTTCTATTGAAAGAAGTTGAATAATGCAGAGTGGAGTCGTCGGCGTATGACTGGACAGGACAGTTTGTTATGGAAAGAAGATCATTGATGAATAACAGGAAGAGAGTGGGTGATCGGACAGAGCCCTGTGGAACACCACTGTTGATAGGTTTAGGGGAAGAACAGTGGCCATCTACCACCGCAGAGATAGAACAGCCGGAAAGGAAACTGCAGATAAAGGAACAAAGAGAGGGATATAATCCGAAAAAGGGCAGTTTCGAAAGCAAAGACTTGTGCCAGACTCTATCGAAGGGATTCGATATGTCTAGCGCAACAGAGAAAGTTTCACCGAAACGGTTAAGAGAGGATGACCAAGAGTCAGTTAAGCGAGCAAGAAGGTCGCCAGTAGAACGCCCCTTGCGGAACTCATATTGGCGATCAGATAGAAGGTTAGAAGTGGAAAGGTGCTTTTGAATCTTCCGGTTAAGGATTGATTCAAAAGCTTTAGATAGACAGGAAAGTAAAGCTATAGGGCGGTAGTTTGAGAGATTGGAACGGTCACCCTTCTTAGGCATAGGCTGTACGAAGGCATACTTCCAGTAGGAAGGAAAGGTAGATGTTGATAGGCAGAGACGAAAGAGTTTGACCAGGCAGGGTGTCAGCACGGAAGCACAGTTTTTAAGGACAATAGGAGGCACTCCATCAGGTCCATAAGCCTTCTGAGAGTTGAGGCCAGAGAGGGCATAGTAAACATCATTAGGAAGAATCTTAATAAATAATAGGCATAAAGAAATCAGAGGGGGGATGAATAGGAGGAATATGCCCAGAATCGTCCAGGGTGGAGTTCTTACAGAAAGTTTGAGCGAAGAGTTCAGCCTTAGAGATAGATGAGACGGCAGTGCTGCCGTCCGGGTTAAGGAGAGGAGGGAAAGAAGAAGAAGTGAAATTGGAGGAGATATTTTTGGCTAGATGCCAGAAGTCACGGGAAGAATTAGAGGAAGCTACTACTACCATTACTATGCTATGTTTGCTCCTCCTCCTCAGCCTATCAATAATATTACCACTGTTACGACTAAAAATACAACTACTTTTACCACGACTACTGTTGCTACTACTATTTTTTTTACTACCAATATCAATATTTCTCCTCCTCCTCCCACTACTAGTATTATCACTATTATTACTGATGCTACTGCTACTACTATTATACGGTAACTACTTTTTTTTTTTTTTTTTTTTTTTTTTTTACAGCAAAGGAGACAGCTCAAGGGCACAAAAAGTAAACATTAATAAAAAAAAGCCCGCTACTCGCTGCTCCTAAAAAGAATCCAAAGAGGTGGCCGAAAGATAGGTCAGTTTCGGGAGGAGAGGTGTCCTGATACCCTCCTCTTGAAAGAGTTCAAGTCGTAGGCAAGAGGAAATACAGATGAAGGAAGATTGTTCCAGAGTTTACCAGCGTGAGGGATGAAAGAGTGAAGATGCTGGTTAACTCTTGCATAAGGGGTTTGGACAGTATAGGGATGAGCATGAGTAGAAAGTCGAGTGCAGCGGGGCCGCGGGAGGGGGGGAGGCATGCAGTTAGCAAGTTCAGAAGAGCAGTCAGCGTGGAAATATCAATAGAAGATAGAAAGAGAGGCAACATTGCGGCGGAATTTAAGAGGTAGAAGACTATCAGTATGAGGAGGAGAGCTGATGAGACGAAGAGCCTTTGCCTCCACTCTGTCCAGAAGAGCTGTGTGAGTGGAGCCCCCCCACACATGAGATGCATACTCCATACGAGGGCGGACAAGGCCCCTGTATATGGACAGCAACTGTGCAGGGGAGAAGAACTGGCGGAGACGGTACAGAACGCCCAGCCTCGAGGAAGCTGATTTAGTAAGAGATGAGATATGAAGTTTCCAGTTGAGATTTTGAGTTAAGGATAGACCGAGGATGTTTAGTGTTGAGGAAGGTGATAGCTGGGTGTTGTCAAAGAATAGGGGATAGTTGTTTGGAAGATTGTGTCGAGTGGATAGGTGGAGAAACTGTGTTTTTGAGGCGTTGAAGGACACCAGGTTCTTCTTGCCCCAATCGGAAATAATAGTAAGGTCTGAGGCTGCGTTCTGCAGCCTCCAGCCTTGAGTCGTTAAGTTCCTGAAGGTGGGTCTTCTATTAAAAGAAGTTGAATAAATCATAGAGGAATCATCGGCGTAGGAATGGATAGGACAGTTCGTTTTGGAAAGAAGATCATCAATGAACAACAGAAAAAGAGTGGGAGATAGGACAGAACCCTGTGGGACACCACTGTTAATAGATTTAGGGGAAGAACAGTGACCGTCTACCACGGCAGAAATAGAACGGTCAAAAAGGAAACTGGAGATAAAGGTACAGAGAGAAGGATAGAAACCGTAGGAGGGTAGTTTAGAAAGCAAAGATTTGTGCCAGACCCTATCAAAAGCTTTTGATATGTCCAGCGCAATAGCAAAAGTTTCACCGAAACGGCTAAGAGAGGATGACCAAGAGTCAGTTAAGAAGGTTTGGAGATCACCAGTAGAACGCCCCTTGCGGAACCCATACTGGCGATCAGATAGAAGGTCAGAAGTGGAAAGGTGCTTTTGAATCTTCCGGTTAAGGATTGATTCAAAAGCTTTAGATAGACAAGAAAGTAAAGCAATAGGACGGTAGTTTGAGGGATTGGAGCGGTCACCCTTCTTAGGTACAGGCTGTATGAAGGCATACTTCCAGCAAGAAGGAAAGGTAGATGTTGACAGGCAGAGGCGAAAGAGTTTGACCAGGCAGAGTCTACTGGTCTACTGGTCTACTGGTCTACTACTAATCTCACTTCTACTTTTTAGGGGGAGATACGGGGGTGAAAGAGGAAGTGGATACAGTAAGGCAAGAAGGAAGTGTGGGAAGGTAGTATGAGATGATAGGCGGCGGGCTCTCCGCCTTGCTATTCACGTGTTTTTATGTCTTTCTGTTAAGCGAGCAGGGGAGACCGGGTCTAGTTGTTACAATTTTTGTTTAGTTTTTTTGTGCCTCAGCACATACAATGATTTACTGAAATGAAGTTTGTTTGCTAGTCTAGTTAGGAAAATGTCTCCATTTATTGAAATCACTGGCAAAAGAACAAAACAATGCTACGTTAAGTAGTACAGCTCTAATTAATGAGGTGGTGTCAGCTGTAACAATTTACCCCGGGCAAGGGGTTAGTTGTGACACCCTTTGGGGTAATTTCTTACAGCTGATTTTATCTTACAATTACATTAAACGAAACCTTTATATGAATATGCCTGGTGGCACTTACAACTCAAAAGTATGTTTAAACAAGTTCTGGAAACTCTGAAACACAGCAAGTGGTCTATTGGCATGATTTAATATTCCTAGTCCTTGACAGCTGATTTTCTTGGTTAATTAATCATCAGTCGGAATCAGTTTCTGGTTGCACAGATCACTCAGATATTCCCGGCGTCCGTCGGTGCAGTCAGAGTGTGCCCAGTATTTACAGATCATACACTCTACCCATTCTTCACCTGGAAGTTGTTATAAGCCTGGGGTAAGTTCATACACTGTAACAATTAGCCCCATCCATACATTTTCGTGTATAACCACGCGCCCAGCACTGACAATGTGTGATATCCACGGCATAACTTCACGTATCGAAGAACACTTCCAATACATCCTAATGAGCCACAAACAACTTCAGTGATATCATGCGTGTTTGATCAATTAAGTATTTACTATTGCTACAAAAAAAACTTTTCGAGTTAAAAATCGTTTTTTAAGCCATACCTTTGAAGGCGAAGGTCCGTCAGTGCAACACTCAGTGGCAGTTATGATGGCATGGAGTAGGCTTTTAAACGGTAGAGTCCCGCGCTACATCAGGAAGCTTGAAATAACGGCCTTGTAACAACTTACCGTGTAACAACCAGACCCTGTATCCCCTATTACACGGGAACGATTTTGGCTGAGCATAGCAAGTCTGGCAGCACATGTTCCCTGACGTGACTCTCCTCAGCGACCGTGGGGCGTAGGAGTGGTTGATTTCAGGCTTCTTGTACCTCAAACAATATATGCATTTCTTCTCAGCCATGGAGCACTCCTTGGATTTATGATTAACAGAGCATTTGAAACATTTTGGGGCTTCCCCATTTCTCTTAGCAGTGCAGTTGGCCTCAAGATGGCCATATCTCTAACAATGATAACATATAATTGCATGGTATCTGTCTCTCACTGGGTATATTCCCTATTCTAATTATAACTTGTTATGATTCTTGTGAATCAACTCTCTCACAGTTGGGTCACACCTCAATATGTAATGCATTGCACTGCCAGCTGCAGGCTTACTAAAAATCAGCTCAATTATATTCTCAACACCCTCAATTGCGTGTAAGAACTCATTGCGGTCTAAGATGGTCTCCTTTATTTTTTCCTTGGTCTCCTCTTTATGCACGTTACATATCATGATCTTTGGTTTCATCTTTCCAACACTCTTGGTACTAATTTGCTCAACAGACTCCAATTTTTTAGCTGCTTCATCCATCATGTTCTCATTATCAAGGTTCATTATATTACCTCCATTAGTGAATCTTGAATCAGTAATCTGAATGCCTTGTAATGCCTGGGAAACTTCACTTTTTAACTCAGTAGCCTTTTTATCTTGCTCAGAGGCCCTAACAACAAGTATATTTTTCTTGACTTTCCTCCTGCGTTTGGTGACCTCAGCCCAGCTTGCACCCGCTGACTGCATATTCGGCGAGCTGCAACACCTCTGCAACCTCCCCAAGCTCTTTTCTCACACTCACGGCCTGTGACTCAACTTCTTCCTTTACCCCTGATATTTCCTTAGATAATTCTTGCTTGAATTCAACTCAACTTCTTCCTTTACCCTTGATATTTCCTTAGATAATTCTTGCTTGAATTCATCCAATTTCTCCACAATTTTGGTAGCCAGAGATGCTTTATGGAGGCATGGGTTGCAAACCCAATTAATTTTAGGTATATTCTCTTTTATACATAATATATTCACTTTTATACATAACACAGGATCCCCGAACTGTAGGAGACATGACAGCATAACTGTACCCCGGAGGCACCGTTGTGTGTAGGAGATGTGCTGGGTACTCAGCTTTTGTGAAGGAAATTTGCGAGACACATTTTTTGTGTAGCAAATATGACTGACTATGTGTAGGAAATGTGGCAGTGCCCCAACTTTTGTAGTTTTGTAGAGAATAGGACTACGTGCCACGGTGACCACTCAGCCATCGTCTCCCTTTAATACTATTAGCCGGTGGATGAGTGGTAGCGTGCTGGGCCCTCATTCACTGCGTGATGGACGACGCGGGTTCGAATCCCCACGCTACCACCTCGGATTTTTCAGTCACCGCCGAGTGGCTTAAAACTACCCACATTCTGTCCTGAAGACCACCCATCAACCTGGACTCTAGAGGAAACCGTCCAAATGAATCAAGAAGGAGTTCCGGTGGGCAGCATGAACCAAGAGAAGATGGCGCCATTATAAACACTTGCCTGCGCCATGACGGGCTGGGGCCGACTTCCATTCAGGCCCCTCAAGAGAACCTACTAGCGCTACAGGCGTACACGTAAAAAAAAATACTACTACTACTACTACTACTACTAATACTACTAATACAACTACTACTACTACTACTATTACGACTACTACTACTACTACTACTACTACTACTACTACTACTACTACTACAACTACTACTACTATTACGACTGCTACATAAAAGATACCTCCATCCATGTTTATTTTTCCGACACATAATAATGGAGGGCTCCATATCTTAGAACTCATTAGCCCAACTCTGTTCGCTAATGATTGTGGCATCCAACCATATCGCTAATACTACTTAGCACTAAATCTATACATAACACCCTATCACCTATTGCGTCTAGATCCCCCTTTTCTGCCCTACTCATGTCACTCCCGACCCACCCTAATGTGAATCTCCACCACTGTGGCCTCATGGCCCATATAGGAGATGTTGGTGGCTTTTGGTCCAGAGTGGCTTGCGCCCCTGAGATACAGGATGGCCGACCTGAGCAGGGAGAACGAGAGGCGACACCTCATCCAGGCGACAACGTGGCTCCTTGGCTGATGCTTCTTTTCTGAGATCAGCTGCGCGAGTCGTGTGTAGAAGCATCGGGCCCTGGGTTCCATTCCGCCGGATGTGGTGAAGACGAGGGGGGTGAGGCTGCCCTGATCCACATGTTGGATTCTTTCACCGTATGCCCTTGCCTTCTCCCGCTCGTTCCTTTGGTGGGCGGCTTCCAGGGGCAGCTCACGGTGACAGGCAACCATCGGGTCGAATATGCGGATGTCCATGAACGCCCGCTGTCCGCGCACCCAGAATCCGCGGGCACTTACATCAACCCGTGCCTCATGTTAGGTATTGGCCGTCCTGTACCGAAGGTGTTCGCCGTCCAGGGGAAGCTAGTGCCGGCTCGGTAGTGAGGTCTTGGCATACCCCCCTAAGCATGCTAGCTGTCAGATCCCTCACCTCATCGTGTCGAATACAGACGAAGCCTTCCTTTTTACATGTCATGGTGTGCGTGACATCACAGAGATCAGGCAGCCCCTGAATCGGCCAGCCATATTTCAGAGCAACGGCGTCTACAAATTCTTGTTTGTTGAGGCTGAAGCCTTTTGCTCTGATTGGAAATGACGTGAGCCAGTTAGAGGCGCCTGCCTCCTGTGCTGTGTGGATTTTTCTACCCATTTCTGTGGACAGGTGGAGTGTTAGACAGTCCAGCTCGTCCTTTTGGGCCTGGTGTCTTTCTTTTGAGATTCTTCTTCTGATTTCTCTCATTTCTGTTCGGTCTATTTTGCCCTTTCCCTCCTGAGCGATGATCCTGTTGATGAGGGATCTGGTAAGGCTGATAGAGTTTTGGTTCTCCTTAACAGCCAGCTTCTCAGGGCTGGTGATCCCCATTCCGCCCAGTCTTAGGGGAAGTGCTAGCATATCCCTCTCCTCCTCCCCCAAAGCATGAGGTTTCACCAGCGCCGGCAAGAATACATTCTTGACGGCATTCTCAGTGGTCGGAGGAGTGGACTGATGCCGGGGATGGTGAGCATCCTGAACGTCTACCGATGTTGGATGCCGTGGGTGTACGCTGAATAGGCAGCGTGGTTCAGTCTTGGCAATGGCAGACAAAACTTCTATTTCCTTCACCGATTCAGCTACTTTGTCTCCTACGTACTCCTTCTTATATACCTCTTTCCCGATCACTGCACCTAAGTGTCGTTGTCCATCCTTTGTCACAATGACTTCACTTCCTCTAAACGTTTATGCGGCATGGTCATAATGCTCAGGTTTGACAATAAGGACAGACTTGGTGGCGTTAGGGATGTATCCTATCTCAGGGCCGGCGGTGTTCACAGTGTCTCACCACCCTTTTGAGATTTTACTAGCACCTGAGAGGTCATCTGCTTAAGCCACCTGTTTCACCCGTGTTCTTGCGTACGCGATTTCATTTTGGAGGACTGATAGGCCCAGGGCGTACAAGCCATGGCTACTGGGTCACCTTGTGTTGTTCCCTCAGATGATTTTAACACCATTTTTCCACTGTGGCTATTTATGAATAAGTCGGTCGGGTATGTATAGGTATTTTCAACATACATAGCTATGCTAGGGCCAGGCCCGTAGGCTGGGTAAACTTTGGGTGGGTTACTTGGGCTGATGGTGGACCTGAGGCGAGAATGCCGGAGGCAGTAACACGCTAGGGGAGTCTGGGGGCATGCCCCCCCCAATTCTTTTTTTGGAAAAAGGATGCATTTCCTGCATTCTAGGCACTCTGAAAGCCTATTCATGCAACTGAAATGAGCTTATATTTTCTATTTTGAAATGGATAACAGACTTAAAATAACACCAGTACTTAGTCATCATCTGACAGTCTAGGTATTTTACAAAATGGCAAGAAGCAGGGTATTACTATGACATCTCTGGATTGATCAGGACTCTTAACCCAGGCGCGTCTAGGGTGGAGCTTGGCGTATTATGTCAACAGCCAAGTTGAGGTTGATAGGGACATCGTAGTGAATGTGGAGGAGTGAGTGAAGAAAGCCTCCTGACTCAAGGGCAGCAACAAAACACAACAGCCAGGTTAAGTGAGTGAAGAAAGCCTCTCCTGACTCAAGGGCCAGAGGTGGGCGCGGTACTGAAAAGTCAGTAGTGCGGTACTTTTTTCCGGAGAAGTGATTGCGGTAGTGCGGTCCCATTTTTTTTTCTTTCCCAGTGCGGTACGCGGTGTGCGGTACCGCGGTAGCAGTAGTCACTAGTCAATGTAAAAAAAATACTTCAGTGCCTATCCTGGCTATCCATTGACTAACTTGTAAGATACAAAAAAATCAAAGGAGAACTGGGGAAGGGAGAGAGGGAGGATTAAGGGGGGGACAGGCCGGGGAGTAGAGGACGGGAAGGGGAGGAGGGGGAGGGAAGGGTATGCAACTTTCCGAGGGAGGAGGGAGGGGACAGGGAAGGGGGAAGAGGAGATCAGCGTCATGTGAGAGAGGAGGAAGAGGGGGGTGGGAAGGAAGGAAGGACGGAATGAAGTGTGGTGCAAGCTGCAGTAGCACTAGCCAGGGATATGGTGGAGTGAAGGGGAAGGGGAGGAGGGGAGGAAGAGGAGGAATTCTCCAGCGTTTGAGCGAAAACGAAAGATTGCTAATATAGGAAAGTCATGACGGGAAGAGTAAAACATTATTCAAACTGTCCAACATATTAAGACAAAACACATCAACTGCAACTGGTAACAGCGACTCCAGTAGGAAAGCTGTAAGCCCTGGCGTCTCAGGCTCAGCGAAGAAACCACGTGGAAATTTCAACGAGGAGATAGTAATAATAATAATAATAATAATAATAATAATAATAATAAATTATTATTATCATTATTATCATTATTATCATTATTATTATTATTAGTAGTAGTAGTAATAGTAGTAGGAGTAGTAGTAGTAGTAGTAGTAGTATCATTATTATTATTATCAAACAATATTGATGTTGCCTACATTGGAGAGAGAGAGAGAGAGAGAGAGAGAGAGAGAGAGAGAGAGAGAGAGAGAGAGAGAGAGAGAGAGAGAGAGAGAGAGAGAGAATGATAAAATAGATAAGTTACAATGAAGTTAAAAAACAGATATAGTGTGTATTATGGTCTATGTTATGCATCAAAGAAAAATTTGTACGGGACATGAGACTGAGCGGCGATCATGTTACTGCTAATCGCTTGTACTGTTATACATGGCCATGTACAGTCATCGTCAGAGGCAGTCGTGGCGCGCCGCCTTGGGTTGACTGACGAACCGATTTATTCTGAGTTATTCGTTCAGTATTTAATTTTGAACAATAGCCGAAAAGTTAGAATGATTGAATCACTGATGCTGATGACTGATACCGATTGACTGATTGAGTCCGATTCACTGTAAAAAAAAGACATATCTGTGAGCATGTCGTGCTGCAAATGTCTTCAATGGTTTTCTAAGTACCGCAAAAAATGCCGCAGGATTTTTTTAGTGCGGTCCGCGGTAGTGCGGTATTTTCAGAAAGTTTGCGGTATTGCGGTATATCCTTTATTTTGATGTGGTACTACCGCACTAAGTACCGCACTTGCCCACCTCTGTCAAGGGCAGCAAACAAAGCACAACAGCCAGGTCAAGGAAGTCAAAATAGAAATCAATTTTGTCTGAAATAGAGTTTTGATAATAATAACAAATATGACTGTACAAATGGTTCTCAAAATCCCTTCACTTGGTAAGTTTTTAGCCATATTTTCTAATAGTCACAGTTACTGGTCCCTATGGATATAAAACAAATTATTGTGTCACGGCACGATCACGTTACATCGGAAGTAAGTATGCATTTCACCAATCTCGTCTGACGACTGTAGTTCAGACTTACCCGGCTCCGGACACAATTTAAATGGAGGACCGCCCGCGTACACAGTCTGCCTGCTGAGAGGCAACGGGCAATTATCACTTCAAATCCAACAGCACGAGAGAGTTGACGATTAGTTATTTTATAACCCTAGCTTGGATCTTTGACACATAAACATTTGTCGTGATTCTGAAAGATACTTTTTTTGGCGAATTTTAAAAAAATTTTTGGCGCGATTCGCGTCAGAAGCTCAGCCGTCGACGATTCCGTTTTGCATTGAAAAGCGTCGTGGTGCATGAAAGGGTTAAGGTTTCCTAATTGTAGGATTTCAGCGTATTGGTCGTGCGTACGGCAGCGGTGTGGCGACGACGGCGGCGGTGCGTCGGGAGAGAGAGAGAGAGAGAGAGAGAGAGAGAGAGAGAGAGAGAAACGATCATTGAGTTTTGCGTACCGGTCCTATTGGTTACCAGGCTTACCCTCTAGTATCTAGATTAGGCTAGTGGAATCCCAGACACACATGCATATGTGTTACTGCAACTGCTTTGGCTGGTACAGTGCAGCTGGTGGACACCTTGTGAGTGTGTCTAATTGGCTTCAGGGATTCTGGGTCCATCTTTCTCTGCTAAGCTTCATCAGACTTTATGATACTAGGTCTAGGCGGACCTTGGTGATGCTCTGCGGGGGGGTTACGA